>NW_026068218.1:803198-832662 GCF_014885135.2 Alexandromys fortis
ACAAAGTTCACCAGCATTTTGGGAGTAATGACAGTTGACTGACAGCAGTCAATAAAGGACAGACTGCTGAGTAAATAATACATAGGGGTGTGAAGCTTAGAACTAAAAATAATCAAGATGATCATTCCTAGATTTCCCACAACTGTAACCAAATAGACTCCCAGAAAGATGAAGAATAGTGGCAATTGGAGCCCTGGATTATCTGTTAACCCATCAAGGATGAATTCAGTCACTGTACTTTGATTTACTTCTTCCATTCTCTTCTGGAAACTGTATGTAAGAATGAAATTTTATATAGAGTAGAAAAATTTGAGTATCAATTCTCCTATCACTCAGTGAATTTTGAAACATAATATTTTCAGGTATCTCCAATCAGCTAGCATCCTCATTTCAATTTGAGCAGTCAGAGATTTTGTAGTCCTGGAAAAAGGAAGTGTGCAAAGAAATAATCAAAGACATGTTTGTGTACTTGTGACATCGTCATAAGAACTAGGTATACTGGTACCTATATCCTACCACATGCAAACCATACTAGCACCTCTTATAGAGTGTTTCAAGTATTTGTCATGCCTTAGTAATAGCACCTATTTTTATTACAAAATGTTTCATATGTGATAAAGTAAAAACATTATGAAAAGACATCACTAGCCAAACTAAAATTAACAGCGGATAAATATAAGTATTGGATATAATTGATCACAGTAGATTTCATATTGTTCCCAAGTATCTGTGAAATATCAACACAGTTGCAACTCTA
This sequence comes from Alexandromys fortis, assembly GCF_014885135.2. NCBI lineage: Eukaryota > Metazoa > Chordata > Mammalia > Rodentia > Cricetidae > Alexandromys > Alexandromys fortis. Next base: position 803,956 of record NW_026068218.1, read on the forward strand.
TAAAATGATAAAATGATTTTCATTTTTGCAATGATTTCATGTTTTATGTGTGCAACTGTGTGTGATTTATTTTAAGCAGTTAATTTTTACATACCTTATATTACTGTGGACCAAAAGCATTGAACAATGAGAGCACAGCTATTAAAATCTCTAGGATAACATCCAGCTTGCAAACCTTTGTGGACCTGCCTTTTGAATAGTCAATGTTGTTTATGTAAAACCTTGTGAAGTCTAGTGTACCTTTTTTTTATAGTGGGATTCTTCTTGAAATATCCCAGCCATATATAAATCATTTCTTGACCATAACTTGTACTGGCAACAGAATGATGTCTTCCCATACTGTGAGGCTAAGATGTGAAACCATTCATTCAGTCAAACCTTGTTCCCATACTCAAATCTACATAAAGCTAACCTCACACAAATATCCTTTATGGCAGGACATCAAACTAAGAGAGGAGCCTTGCATATAGACCACATAAAACCTTGAAATGACAGTCACTGAGTGGAAGAAACACCTTGTCTGCTTTTACTGATAAACAGGACTGGGTTGTCCAGAATTCTCTAACAGCCGACTCAGAGTGTGGCCTACTAACTTTTACTCTACTGTAACAAGCTATTAATATTTTGTACTTAACTCTGCCTCACTTTAATGTGACAAAATTTTCATCTAGAAAATTAACTTTTTGTGCCTTTATCTCCTAGAAATACAGGGAAAAAGAATGGATCACTAAGCCAGTCCTAAATAAAGGAACTGTTTCTCAACTAGAACCAGGAAGTACAGTACCCTGCTTGACCCAGGGTCAAGTTTCATTGCTTTCCTCCTGCTTCTTATTTTGTTTGCCATGGTTACCACAAACACAGAAGTAGAAAAAAAAAAAAAAAAAAAAAGAAGTGCTCAGATAGTGCAATTGCACTGTCGTGTTTTTCTTCCCCCTTTCTATAAATGTTTCAAATACAAACGTCTAGCTTACCTAACTGGACAAATGTAGTTAACATACATTTCCTCTACTCTTAGAAATCATAGTCATTCCTCTGTTTACCACCATGTCATATATGCCTGGGTCCATCACAGACTGACACCATAGGAGCCTGCTTTTTCAGTCTTATTTGTCTTGTTCCTAAGAAATGAATGTTTGGTATCATTGTTATTTGTCAAAGAATTGTTAACTCTGCCTGTATGGGTACATAAACAGAAAATTTTGTGGTTAAGAGAGATCATTGGGAGAACTTTGAAAGAGCATTGGGAAAAACTTAGGAAGAATAAATGATGAGAAGATACATGTGAGCTGATTTATTTCTTTCAAACTCAGATATCTTCAGTCAGTTTTTGCTTGCTATAGTGGTCCTGCTGAATCTTGAGAAGATTAGGGGGCTCTCACCTCACATAAACCTCTTTATTATATCAATAAAGTATATGTTTTGTCAGATTTTACATTCTAGAAGTTGGTCAATTTTATTAATGAATAATGAAGCTTTCATTTCTATTCTAATTTTCCTTGTTACAATTTTTCATTTTGTTTACCATGACAAATTATTTATTTCATATTTTTTTGAATTTTTTTCTGTTCTATGGATATTATTATTTATATAAGACAAGGGCTCACTCTATATCCCAGATTGACCTATAACTCACAGTTCTCTTGCCTATTAATTCCCATGTATCAGGGTAAGATTTTAAGCAAAGCTTCAGCCAGTGTTTCAAACATAATTCATTTTAGCCTTTTCATTTGCCAAAAATATTCCATGAAACTCCATTTGAATATGTCTCACGAGAAATCAAACATCAAATTTATTATAATATCTCAATGAAAATACTTCATAAGTTGTTCATCATTACATAGATGTAGTAACTTTACAAATTTTGTGCTTTCTCTATAGTTTTCTTATCTTGAAATATATTGTGGTTTTACCATTTTTATTAAATCTAATCTAAAATTATATAGAATTGAATTGCAGAGAATTTCTTACTAAGTATATATAGTTTATTATAAATTTTCTTTTTAATTAGTATTTTTTGAATGCTCTACAATGTGTTTTGATCATATTCAGCACCTCACTAAAATTCTCCAGTTTGAACCCCCTTTATGTCTTCTTTTTTCACGCATAATGCCCAGTCTATGATGTCCATGAATTGTTAGATAAGTAGCCTTCTACAAGAGTATGGTTAACTTACCAGGGACATCATTCTTAATGAAAATTAGTTTTCCTCTTTCAGCAGCCATCAAATGCCAGTAGCTTTTCAGCTAGAGGAAGAACTTCCTGCCCACCTCCCCTCTCAATGCAGAGACTTGGTCTCTATTGAGCTTCCAAAGAACTTAGGCATAGGACTGCTATCACTGTGAGTTCATGAGTACATTTGTCGTTTTGTGTCTTAAGGACTTTGATCCCTTTGATTCATCGACCACCTTGGGTTAATGGGTTTCCAAATTTGGAGTTCTGGCTAGTGTGATCTCACCAACTCCTGATAAAATCGCAAGCTCTTCTCAATGTTATTGGTCTTTCCAGAGCTCTTTGGAAGGACATTTTTACTGAAGGTACCCTGTACTTGGTTACAGAGCATGGAGGTATTAGGATGGTACTGGCCTATAGGTTTCATCCTAATTGACTACCTTTCACAATGTTGGAAATTACCTTGTACATTACCGGAGGAGAAAAATGTTCAAAAATCTTATCCAGTTGTGCACCTTGTAAGCTATAATAACATCTGGACTGGCAAGACATTCTCATTAGTACATATAGGAATATTGAACAATGTTCTGCTCTACAAGATGAAACTCATATCTGACAATATTGTCAGACTAAGAAGCTCTTGATCTTGCTGCCCATAAATACACCTCATTTGCATATGAATATTTAATATATTTTTTAATTATTTTTATGTATATTCCATGTACACAATGACCTTTTTACCTGTTGTTATAATATATATTGAGCAAAGCATTATAATACCTACACAAAAATTCTGATTAACTTTTTTATATTTTAATTATTAAAACTTGAGTCACATCTTTTTTCACTAAGCTATGATGCATTTTCTATTGTCTAATATACATTTTGAAGCCTGTTTTGTCTTATTACATGCATCACCAATAGTTTTGTAGTTCCTAGTCTTTGTATGTCAATTAACTCTGTATTTTGATTTTATTAACCTGTGTCCTTATATGAAAACATATTTCAATTGAATTTTTAAAATTAAAGAAAGCAATATAAGTAGAATAAATTATGAACTAGTTAGCACAAAATATCTAAATTCAATAAAAATTCTAATAAAACACACAAAAAAATCATTGTACTCTGGATCTTTTAAGCAGTCCTGAGAGAACTTAAAGAAAATTCTGAGAAACAAAGAACTCATCATAGAAATGTTTAATACTATACATAGTAAAAAAAGAATAAATGAAGGCTCACAGTGTTATGCAGAGGTTTTTTTATAATCCAATTAGTGGATTTCACAAATAAAGTAATATCTTTTAAGATACCAATGTAGTACTTAAGCAACATTTGTCTACTTTGGATCATTTCAGAATTGACAGGAAAAATAAGTATAGAATTATGTTAAAACATATATATCTTAAAAAGTAAATATAAGAAAATCTGGAGACTCTGGAGATATGTAATGTATAGTACAAAACTTTCTTCTTGAATCTCTCTGTGTGTAACATTCATATACAGTATTTGCAAGTATTTTAATTTTATTTTATAAAGAGGGTGATTGTTGTTGTTGTTATTATTATTATTATTGTTAATGTTTAAATGATATGCATGTATATTGGTGTATTTTAAGGCACATATGTGAAGGCCACAGAATAACTTGGGAAAGCTTCTCTCCTTCAACCATGTAGATTGTGAGGATTGAATGCAGGTCATCAGCATTGCATGGCTAGTGCGTTTATCCTCTGAGTCAACTTCTCTATCCAGTAACTATTTCTAAGAGAATAATGTATGTGGTAGCTTTTCAATCAGATGTAAAACTATTATGAACATGAAACATGAATTAATATATTTTCCAATGCTGTCATTCATCAAAGTTAACTAAAATTATTTCAATAATAATAAAATTTAACAATGCAAAATTTTAAACATGTATATAAAAGAATAAACCTTGTTGCCTTATTTTGCAATAGTCTTAGACTTAGTCCCAAGAGAACGCTGAATCTCCACAGAACAGCTCCAATTTTATTTTTTACTTTTCCCAGGGTAATATCCACAGCTGTACATAATTTGTTTATATTCTATTTCAGGATTTATTGAATATTAGTATTATATCAACTTTCCATATTGTAGACTCAGCTTAAAATTAATTGATTATGTCAATTAAACCAGTGCGATTACCTCATCTCTAATCTTTGTATTTGGAAGTTATGTTATATTGTAAATAGCCTAGTAGCTTATACAACAATTAAAAATATTAAAAATAATTTCTTTTGCTTACAAAGCAACTTACAATCCCTAATGATCATCAGTACAAATTGAAAATACAAAATATGTTAAACTTAAGAATGATTGTTTCAAATTAGTTCCCATACCAAAGCTAATCAGAAGAAAAAGTAGAATTTTGCCATTGAACTTAATTGCTTGAATTACAGTCATTATAACAGAATCACAGATTAAGAGGGTTTTATGGAGTCTAACGCTATGAAACTTTGTCCTTTTAGAGTTAAACTTGAGCCAATTATCTCACATTTTCCAGGGTAAGTTGTTCTTCTTGTGGCCAGCATGCCTTCAAAGTTACTTCAAAGATAAAAATAACCAGGGCACTATATCCACAGACAAACAAAATTCTTAAAATTTTCATGACTTACATAGGTATATATAAATTATAGGGCTGAAAACATTTTTTTTTCATGTGCAAGATAAATGGTTTGCTATAATCCATATGAAAACACCGAAGCATAAATCCTTACTAGGTCAAGGAAGTCCATGCATCCCTGAAATGATGCATAAGGAAATGAACATCTGAAACATCAGTTATACAGGAGCAGTGATTAAAATGTGAAACTAATTTAAATAAGATATGCAAAACACGTTCCAGTTCAAAGGCATTGAATTAGAACAGCAAGAATGATTCAGCATGTTCTGAGGTGCAGAGTTTAGTCCTCATCCTCCTGTGGAAAACTTGGTGGTTCCCATTAGAAACCAAGGCACTCTTTTACGCATCCGATTATGCTGTAATTTTAAAGCCATTGTCTATGTTTTCAAGAATATAGGAACACTATTATACATGGATACATGTTTCTGTATGGTGAAGACAATGTTAGATATCCTCTTAAAGAGGGAAAATGACAGAAAAAAAATCATACAGAATATACATTTTCTTAAGTAATATTGTGATTTCTCAGGACTTTATTATATGCTAAGGAAGTAAACAGAGAAAGCTTCAGTTAGTGTATGACATCTTAACACCTTTAAATGAATCTAGTTAGTAGTATAGTACAGATTTTCACTGATTCCTCTAGACTCTTGAATCACTCTATTTTTCTCCAACAGTCTTATCAAAAATTTTACTTCCCACCCTCCAAATTTGTAATATTGATATGCTCAGCTTTGTGTAATCATCACTGCTGAGGAACCAGGAACCTGTACTTAAGTCTCAGAACTACTTTTGATGTTGATTTTAGATTAACAACCCTAAAACTTCTTAAGCTCTAGAGTTGGCAACACTCTCACCTTTTGCAATCACCTGAGCAGTTCTGCCTCCTCTACTCTGAAGGTTTACCTTGGAATTATATATGCCAACACCAAAAAAAAAATTGATAAAACAGTCTCCAAGGATTTCCAACTCTCACAAAGAAAACCCTAGAAAGGGAAGCAAATGATGTATCCCAGCTGGTTAATCTTTTTCTGTTAACAAAAACAATATTGGTTGTAAAGATATATTTAGAGATGCCATCTGAATTAAAACCAATATTATGACAAATGAAATCTCGATAGAATTTGATATTCTACATTTTTTATGTTACTAGATCATGCTTTATTTTCCAGCAAAGGAAAGCAAGAGTATTCAATAATTGGAGTCTCCTGGACTATACTCAATTTTTCATTCAAAAATAATCATAATTTTATGAATGAGACATGATCATTAATCAAAAAACAAATTTCCAGTTTTATCTTTTTCCTCAGTGAATAATGATACAAATACATGTTACAGAGAAATAAAATTGTTTTTGAGTCTGAACCAGACCAATGACTCTTTACAATAAACACTTACAGGTAAAGATATATGGACTAAAGGGTTTACTTCATGACTCACTGTGTCATAGTACAGCTTCCATGAAAAAATATTTTCACCTTCTCCTTTTGTTTTACTTTTCTTTCTGTTAAATCTTATCTAGCATGGGGGGCAGGACCGAAAAAGCATAGAACATATATGCAGAAACAGAAAATGAATAATATCAAGATGTATAATATGAAAGCCACAAAGACATATGTATATAGAATTATAGGTAACTGAGGAGCAATTATAATATAGTACGAAGAATATTGCAAAGATAAACACAAAAACGCATAATACCTCCATTCTTGCTTACCACTGCCATTCTTGTTTAAGATAGTAAAAATACCTTATGAGTAGGACTATAAAAGAACCTGACCTCTGCCTTCATGAACACTAATATTGTGCTGTATTTTTCAATAATCAGAGTTACATATTATTCATATTGAATAAATAATTTTTAAATCTTTTATATTGTTGAATTTATTGAGTTATGCATTTTTCTCTGGTTCCTTCCTTTCCTTTCTCCTCTCCTTCAAACCTCTCCCATGGTTACCATGCTACCAATTTACTAAGGAGATCTTGTTGTTTTCTGCTTCCCATGTAGAATGGATCCATGTATATCTCTCTTAGGGTCTTTATTGTTGTCTAGATTTTCTGGGATTGTTAATTGTAGGCTGGTTTTCTTTGATTTATGTCTAAAAGCCACTTATGAGTGAGTACATATGATATTTGTCTTTCTGGGTCTCAATGTGATGTTTTCTAGCTCCATCCATTTGCCTGAAAATTTCAAGATGTCATTATTTTTTATTTTCTGCTATGTAGTACTTCACTGTGTAAATGTACCACATTTTCCTTGAAGGTCTTTTAGGTTGTTTCCAGGTTCTGGATATGACAAACAATGCTTCTATGAACATAGTTGAGCACATGTTCTTGTGGTATGATTGAGCATCCTTTGGGTAGATACCCAAAACTGGTATTGCTAGGTCTTCAGGAAATTTGTTTCCTAATTTTCTGAGAAATCGTCACACTGACATCAAGAGGGGTTGTACCAGCTTGCATTCCCACCAGCAATGCAGAAGTGTTCCCTTTTCCCCACAACCTCTCCAGCATAAGTTGTCATCATTGTTTTTGTGATCTTGGCCATTCTTACAGGTGTAATATGGAATCTCAGAGTTGTTTTGATTTGTATTTCTCTGATGGCTAAGGATGTTGAACATTTCCTTAAGTGTCTCTCAGCCATTTAAATTCCTCTGTTGTGAGTTCTTTGTTTAGGACTGTACTCCATTTTTTAATTGGATTATTTGTTCTTTTGATAACCATTTTCTTCTTTTTCTTTGTAAATTTTGAAGATCAGTCCTCTGTCTGATGTGGGGTCGGTGAAGATTTTTTTACCATTCTGTAGGCTGCCGTTTTGTCTTGTTGACCATACCTTCACAAAAATTTGTCTATTTCCTTTATGTTTTCCAGTTTAGTAGAACACAGGTTTTAGAAATATGACATGATTCTCTGGATTTCCTCCATGTCTGTTGTTATGTCCCTCTCTCATTTCTGATTGTGTTAACTTGCCTATTTTCTCTCAGCCTCTTGCTCAGTTTGGATAGAGATTTTTCTATTTTGTATATTTCTTGAAGAACCAACTCTTTGTCTCTTTGAGTCTTTGCATTGTTTTATTTGTTTCTAGTTTGCTGATTTCAGCTCTCAATTTGATTATATCCTGCCATCCAGTACTCCTGGGTGAGTTTGCTACTTTTTGATCTAGAGTTTTCAAATGTTCTGCAAATTCACTAGTGTGGGATTTTTCAGCTTCTTTATGTAGGCATTTAGTGTTATGAACTTTCCTCTTAACACTGCTTTCATTATGTCCCATAAATTTGGGTATGTTGTGTGGTCATTTTTTATTGAATTTTAGGATGTTTTTAATTTCTTCCTTGACCTATTGATGCTTCAAATGAGCATTCTTTAATTTCCTTGTGTTTATGAGTTTTATGGAATTAGTATTGCAGTTGAATTCTAATTATAAGCCATAGTTATCTGATAAGATACATGGAGTTAATCAATATTTTTCTACATGTTGAGGTTTGTTTTGTTACCTCATATGTGTTCAGTTTTTGAGAAGGTTCCATGAGGTGCTAAGAATAAGGTATATGCTTTTGTGTTTGGATGGAATGGTCAGTGGATATCTGTGCATAACTTATTTTATTCTAATTGTTTAACTTACAGAATTAGGGAATGTATTTCTTGAGTAATTCCCAAATTGATCAAAAAGGCCATCTACAAAACATTAAAAAAATCATAGAATATCTAAGAAATTTATTTATTCCCAACTTAATGTAAGTGATAAGTGATGCTTAACTTAGCAGATCTGGGTTCATATATGTGATAAAACCAACAACAAAAAGAACTTATGAAATTTTTCACAGGAGATATAGGATACTATCTGTGAATGAACTCTGTTTATACAAGACAGTAGCAATTCTCCATCGGTTATAATCTACTTTTAACTTTGGTATATTTTTTTTCAAAAAAAATCTTGTATTCATACTTAGTATTATTAATTCCTATTTGTAGACTATATCCTCCTATAAACTTCAGAAGTTATTCCCTATTGCTAATGAAAACTACTTTTTGTTGAGGACAAGTTTACCTTTTGCAATAGCATTTTTAGGGCAACTTTGATATCTTTATTTCTCAGGCTGTATGTAAATTAAGGGAATCAAAATAGGTCCAACAATGGTATAAAATACAGATGACAATTTACTTTGACACAAGTAGCTGACTGATGATGAATGAAAGTACATGAGATCTGTAGAACTGAAGAAGACAGCAATAGTAAAAATGTGGGAGCTGAGGTGCTAAAGTTCTTGGATCTTCTCCCAGTGGATTGATTGTAGAGGATACAGACAAAGATGAAGATGTAAGAGCTAAGCATAGTTATAGCTGCTAGAACTTAAGATGGAGAGGCTTCCTGACTCAGCAGTAGTGGCTAGTATCTCACAGCTCATTTAAGACACCCTATTACCAAACACTTAAATGGTGTCATATGCCATTACAATCAACATGTGGCATTCTGAAACAGCAAAAGCACAGAAGTAGTAGGAGTGAGCTATGCCTTCTGGGTAGAGGATGGTATTCTTCTCTTACACAAAGTTATGCAGCATTTTGAGAGTAATGATAATGGACTGACAGCAGTCAATAAAAGACAGAGTGCTGAATTAATAATACAGGGGTTGTGAAGCTGAGAACTAAATAGAATCAAGATTGTTAAGCCAAGTTTTCCCATCATTCTAATAACAGATTTCCAAGAAGGTAAGAATCAGGGGCAACTGGAGCTCTGGAGTCCCCTTTGTTATTCAGATAATTGGAAGCCTAAAAAGATGAGTTGTAAAAAGAGCCATTTAATAGGGGCTAATATATTTTTTACCTATGATTCAACAGTGATTATTGATTTTACTAGTCCATCAATAATTCAGACTTCTCTAATACATATGATTTATGTTCCAAGACATCTTGTGTCTTGATTATAATACCTTTTCAATTGAAGCAAAAATGATTTTTGTTTTACTGTATGAAAAATTTCCCCCAGGAAAGACTTTCCATTTAGGATAGTGATGAGGACAATTGTCTATCTCATCACTTTATTTCTGTCTTTTAAAATTTTAGGTTGAGCAGTAAGAAAGGTAAATTGAATTTAAAGGTACCATATTAAAAAGCAAAAAGGAAAACAATCATGACATATGATTAAATATAGTAAATATGATGGAGTTTATAGAAAAGGCAGAATATTCTAATAGTATCTATTAGAAGAAAATAACAATAAAAGCAACTTAAAAATTACAAAATTCTCACCAAAGTTCAATTGAATTATCACAGACATTACATAATCAATGAAAATTTTCCTTTTCTGTAGCTCTGTGGTTCAACTAAAAATCAAGTCTGATTATCACTCTAGTACTATTTGTTTAATCCATAATTGCTTTTGCTATGTAGGATCCTTTGGTCATCCCTATGGATTTTAAGATTGTCTTTGTATTTCTGTGAAAATGTCATGAGGATTGGTACTGCAATGATTCTGTAAATGGCTTTTGGTGAATCTGTAAATGGCTTCTGGTAGTTGAAATGAACTTTAGCAGTCCACTACCATTCGCTGAAAATGTTTTCTTTTTTGCCATTTCATATTTTTGCTTCTTTGTCAAAAATCAGGTGTGTGTGAATTGATATCAGGTCTTTAATTTGATTCCAATGATTCTCCTGTCTGTATTTAAGCCAGTGCCAGGCTGTTTTCAGTACTGTAGCTCTGGAGTAGAGTTCAAAGTCAGGCACTGTGATACCTCTAGAAGTTACTTTATTGTACATAATTGTTTTGGCTATCCTGATTTTTTTTTTCGCTTTTCTGTATGAAATGTAGTACTCAAATTGCATCATTTATAGTCTCCCATCTTCTTATGTATTTTCCAACTTTCTCTGAAATACATGACAATTGTAAAAATTATTTAGGAGACACACACACATATCTTCATGCTGGACTTTTGGTGGATAAACTATAATGTTACTCAACTCTCAAGAAGGCTGATTATCATCATCTTAGAAGTCAGCTAGTCATTAAGTACCTCTTATTTTCCATTTGGTGTAAGGCTTTATGAAGTCTAACATTTGCATACTGTTCCTTTTTGAGTTAAACTTGAGCCAGATATCACACATTTTTAATGGTGAGGTGAACATCTTGTGGCTAGTATGCTTTCAAAGTTATTACAACTTCAGTTACAGAAATTAAAAATAAACCAGGAAATAGATCAACAGGGCAAAAAATTATTTAGAAATTTAACATTTAATGAGGAATATGTGGTGTGAAAATTGCTCTTTTTTCACATCCCAGATACATGGTTTTATGCAATACAGATTAGAGCATCAAGGAATAATTCCTTACAAAATCAGGAAGATCCATACAACCTACATGATGCATAAGGAATTTGCCACATGAGACATCATTTATAAAAAAGCTGTGGATAGACTCTGATAGTAATCCAAATAAGATATGTAATCTAATAAAAAGGTACCAAATCAGAACATCAGGAAAGGTTCAGAATGTGTTGAGATACTGGGTATTGTCTTAGTGTTGGTGTAGACAGGCCTGCTGATTACCATCAGAAACAGCATCTCTCATCTACTCATCCAATTGTGCCTTACTCATAGCACCATCATCCGTGTGTTCAAGAATTTCTAAGAACTACTCTACATGGATGCATTGTATCTGGGTTGTAAAGTCAATGGTTGATGCCACCTTTAAATAGGGACATTGAAATAATAAAAGTCATCCAGAATATAATGTATTTTAAACACATAAACATTTTTTGGATTTTGGTATGTCCTAATTGAAACAAGACCTTTACTTTGTGTATAATATTTATTTTATCTAACTACATACATAATAATCAAAATAAATTATAAATTTATTCCTGAGCATAAAATGTGGTCAGTCAGAAATGAAGACAGCCTATTCCAATTTGTCCACTCAATATTCTGGTAAAGGCTTACTTCTTTTCAAGTGTCTTTTAACATGAAAGGAATCATGTAAACCTTCTCCAATTCATCATAACTGACTGAACTTTCTATCCAAATAGAAAGTTAACTTCAAAGCAGCACAACTCTATACTGTGAGCCAGAGCATAATACAGGGGACAGGCTAATTCCGTGTCTTTAGGAATTAAGAAAGTAGCTGGTACATTCTATCAAAAATTTAAAAATTACTCCATGAAATACTGAATAAGTGAATCTAATAAGATGTATTTTACTGAGTTTTCACAGTGGTTCCTCTAGATTCATGACTTTAATCATTGTTGGTGTGAACACACTTCTCTCCTTATTTTCAAAGCCTCAGCACCAAGTTTTACTTGCTACTTGCAAAATCACTAATGCTGATATGTTGTAACATGTGATCAACATTCTGTAGTCATCAGTGCTGAGAGATCAGGGCCTCAGTCTCAGAACTATTTTTGTAGTTGATCTAATTGTAGGCTAACATTCCTAAGAGCTTCTTCAGCTCTAGAGTTTCAATCACTTCAACAGTTATGCCTCCTATACTCTGAAAGTGAACACTGGGCTGTCATAGGCAGCTCCAAACAGCATGATAGCATACTCTCCAAAGATACACAACTCTCAGAGAATGAACACTTGAAAGACAAGCAAATGACATTTTTCTGCTAGTTAATCTTTTTCTACCATCAAAAATTATACATTAGTGTTAAAATTTTATGTACAGAAACTATCTTATTAAAACCAATGTTTTGTCAAATGAAATCTAAGTAGTATTTGATTTTTACATTTCTTACAAGCTACTAAACATTGTTGTTGGTTCAGTTCCACACTACAGTGAACCCATGCTTGGTCCTAGCACACCTGGATAAGGATGAGCTGCTTGCCCTTTCCCCAGCCTCACTTCCAATCTGAAAACAGTCAGAAGCAGCAAGGAGTCCAGTCAGGCAGTAACTTGTTTATTTTTGCACAGTAAACATTTTAAAGCAAAAAAACCACGGGGCCATGGGGGATGGAAAATGAGCCATTTTAAAGGTCACCCTATCACGTACTCAGGGACCCTACATTTACTCTATTGTCCACAAGCTATTCACGTGCTGACATCATACCTAGTTCTGGTGTCCAACCGGGTCTTGTTGTAAACAACTCAGGGTCCACCTGCCTGACTTTCGTTTGGCGCCATTTTAGCTGCCCATGTGCCCTACAATCTTCCCCCGTTTTGTTTTTAAATTAGGTTTACCTCTTTTTTGAGGTTCAGGCTTAGGCACTTCTTTATGAGCTTTACCCCCTTTGGAACCTTTTTTTAAGTTTTACCCAGAATAGAGGGGGAATCTTAGTGCTGAGCTTACCATAATAAGCGCTAAGAGTCATGAGCTGGATACTGGGTTTAGCCCTTATGAGTCTAACTAACCTGTTGACTATGCAGGACCCAAAAGTACAAATCAGGGTAAGTATTATGAGCGGTCCCAATAATGTTTAAATTGCGTGGTTAACCAAAGGAACCAGTCAAACCATTGCTTATACCAACTAGTACTTAAATCCTTTTTTCTCTCTTCAGTTCCTTTTCTGATCTCGTGGAAATTTGGAGTGACTATACCAGAGTGGTCAGCATAAAAACAGCATTCTTCCCAAGTGCCTGACATAAGCCTCCTTGCTGTAAAAATAAAAGATCCAGTCCTCACCTGTTTTGTAGCTATACTTGCACTAGGGAATCAGGGACTTTTGTAAATATCTAATGGAAGTTTCTACCTTATTTAGGTTGGAATCTATCGGCATCCATAGTTCCTCGAACACTCTCTGTTAAGTGCTGCTACTAAACCATCCCCAGTGGCCCCCAGCCCTAAAAGGGCGGTTACAGCCAGGGCCGTCAATGGTTCCCTCCACATTTGTCCACAGATATGGATCATTATCTTTTCATTGCCAGCACTGATCACTGCTCAGGTCACCTGCTTAGGTACAGCAGCCAGAACCAAAAGGGTCAGGATGACCAGCAACTCTAATACCACCATCTGCACCATCTGCAGTTGTTAGAGAATGTAAGAGGTTCTCATAAGCATTTATCTTTTTGGCTCTCCCCTTTTTAAAAACAAGCTGTTACCACCATGGTCGTTTTTCTCCTTGTTGGTCAATTTGTGCTTTTGGGCATCTTCCTGTATAGAGGAAAGGGGTAAGCAATAAAGGTTTCTAGCCAGAAGCAGAATTGGGGCTGTCTCCCCTATTGGAAAGATGCATCCAAACCGTCTAACCATGGTGATTAGGGGGTCTGGTCCTTTCCATTGTTTTGTCAAAGGGTTCTTTCATCTAACTTTGACTTGGGGTCTGGAGTTCAATTGACACCGTGCACAGATAACCATAAAAGCATTGTGCCTCGCTTTCTGTTTACCATTGCCTTTCTAGTTTTAGTATAAATACCTTGTGAGTGGGATGTTGGGGTTAACTAGCTGCCCAGAACTGAGATAACCACACAGAAACTGTATTGATTAAATCACTGCTTGACTCATTAGCTCTAGCTTCTTATAGGCTAACTCTTACATGTTAATTTAGCCCATTTCTATAAATCTGTATATCACTATGAAGTTGTGGCCTAACAGCAAAATTTCAGCACGTCTATATTTAGTGGTAGCTCCATGTTGTCTCTCCAACTCCACCTTCCTCGTCCCATGCTATAGGCCAAGCCAGTTTCTTTACACATTAAACAATAAAAGCAACACATAGACAGAAGGATCTCCCACACCAGTGGGATGATCGTAGAGCCTGACCTCTGCTTGCATATGCATTAATATAGGGTTGTTGTATACATTTTAATAATAAGAATTTTACAATATTGATATTACATAACCTCTTTTATTTCAACTGCTTCACTTATGGAATTATGGATAGCATTTTTGAATCATTTGCTAATTGAAAAGAAGGACCTTTTACAAATCATTGAAGCAAAAAAAGTATTGCAGAAATTATGTACACCCATTTTAATAAAGCTATGTTTGGCTTGCCTAAGCAGAGCTTGGTTCACATATGCAAATATAACCAACCAAAAAAAAAAAGCTTAGGGAATTTTCAGGAGGTGATGCAGGATGCTGTCTTGAATAAATTACAGTTATACAAGGATATGAAGGTGATAATCCACTTCTACTTTTGGTACATTTCTTTCTAACAACCATGTGCTAACAATAGTCTCAAATATATTTACTAATTCTTGAATGTAGGTTACATCTTTGACAAATTGCAGAAGTTAAACTTCATTGCTAATGAAAATCATTCCTTGTTGAATGAATACTTATCTTTTGAATTAATTTTTTTAGGGCAAATTTGACATTTTTATTTCTCAGGCTGTAGATCATGGGATTCAACATAGGCACAACAATGGTATAGAGCACAGATGACAATTTACTTTGTCCCAGGTAGTTGACTGATGATGGCTGAAGATACATGAATGCTGTGGAACCATAGAAGAGAGCAACAGCCAAAATGTGGGAGCTGCAGGTGCTGAAGGCCTTGCGTCTTCCCCCAGTGGAATGAATGTTGAGGATGCTGACAATGATGAAGATGTAAGAACTAAGAATGGTCATAGCTGGTACAAGAATGTTAAATGAACCAAGGGACAATACTAGTACTTCATTGATAAAAGTACTAGAGCAAGAGAGCTTCAGTAATGGGAAAAAATCACAGAAGTAATACCTTATTAAATTAGACTTACAGAAAAGCAATCTCATCATGAAGATAGTATAAGCTGTGGCACTAAGGAATCCCATACCATATACGCCAGCCACCATCCATAAACAGACTTGATAGGACATGGTTACATTGTAAAGCAAAGGGTTAGAGATAGCCACATAGCGGTCATATGCCATTACAGCCAACATGTGACATTCTGCAACAGCAAAAACACAGAAGAAGTAGAACTGAGCCATGCATTCTGAGTAGGCGATGACATTCCTTTCTGTCACAAAGTTTATGAGCATTTTGGGAATAATGACAGTTGACTGGCAATAGTCGATAAAGGACAGACTGCTGAGTAAATAATACATGGGTGTGTGAAGCTGAGAACTAAACAGAATCAAGATGATCATGCCTAGATTTCCCACAACTGTAACCAAATAGATTCCCAGAAATATGAAGAAAAGCGGCAGTTGAAGTTCAGGAATATCTGTTAACCCATCAAGGATGAATTCAGTCACTGTACTTTGATTTACTTCTTCCATTCTCTTCTGGAAACTCTATGTAAGAAGAAAATTCTATATAGAAGAAAAATTTGAGCGCCCATTCTCCTATTGCAAGTAAATTTTGAAGCAGAATTCAATTACTTTTAGGTATCCTCAATCAGCTGTCATTCTATTTTTTAACTGAGCAGTCAGAGATTTTGCAGTCCTGGAAAAAGGAAGTATGCAAAGAAATAATCAAACACATGTTTGCATACTTGTGACTTTGTGATAAGAACTATGTGAACTGGAACTGATTTCCTACCATTTTAGCATCCCTTATAAGGTGTTTCAAGTATTTGCCATGTCTTAGATAAAGCACCTCTTTTTTGTTAAAAAATATTTTATATGTGGCAAGTTAAAATATTATAAAAATACTTCAATATCCAAACTCATGTTAATGGCAAATAAATTTAAGCATTAGATATAATTGTTCACTGTCTATTATTTATTTTAAGCAGTGAATTGTCTTTTCATACCTCATATTACTGTGGCCCACAAGCATTACACAAAGAGAGCACGGCTGGTGAAATCTCTAGGTTAACATCCAGCTTGTAAGGCTTTGGGGACCTGCCTTTTGAATAGTCAATGTTACTTCTGTAAAACATTGTGAAAAAAAGTTTCCCTTTTTTTTTATAGTGGGATTCTTCCCAACCATGTATAAATCATTCATTTTGCATAACTTCATTCTTTACTGGCAACTGAATGATTTGTTCCCAAACTGTGAGGCTTAGATGTGACCATTCACTCAGCCAAACCCTTGTTCCCATACTCAAATCTACATAAAGTTAGCCCCCCTAAATATCCTTTATATAAGAATATCCAACTAGAAGAGGAATCTTGCAAATAAACCACATAAGAACTTGAAAAGACAGTCACAGACTGGAAGAAACAGCATGTCTGTTTTACTGATAAACAGGACCGGGTTGTAAAGAATTCTCTAACAGCTGACTACTAGTTTTTGCTCTATTGTTAAAAAAAAAAAAAACATTTTGTATTTAACTCTGCCTATGTTTGTTTATCAAAAGATCTTAGTATAGGAAATTAACTGTTTGTGCCTTTACCCCAAGAAATACAGAAAAATGATTGAATCACTAAACCAGCTCCAAAGAAAGAAAGAAATTCTCTACTAGGAGCCAGGGGGTACAGTACCTTGTTTTGTCCTGGGCCAAGTGTCATTGCTTTCTTCCTGCAGCTTTATGATGGTGGCCATGATTACCACAACACAAAAGTTGAACAAGGAAACAGAAGTGCACAGAGAGTGCAATGGCACTGCTATGATTTTCTTTCCCTTTTCTATACATTTATCAATAACAAGCATCTAGCTTACCTAACTGAACAAATTTAGTTAACGCCAATTTCATCTCCTCTTAGAAATCATAGCCATTCCTCTATTTATCCACCTTTTCATATATGTTTGGGCACATCAAACACACACACCCTCTGAAACCTAAGTAAGACAGGAGCCTGCTTATTCAGTGTTATCTGTTTTGTTGGCCCTAAGAAACGTTTGGTATGGTATCATTGTTATTTGCCAAAGAATTGTTAACTATGCCTGTGCAGCAATATAAACTGAAAATTTTGTGGGATAAAGAGATCATTGGGAGGACATCAAAAAAGTTTTGGGGAGAACATAGGAAAAATAAATGGGTGAGGAGATGTATGTGAGCTGAATTATTTTTTTCAACCTCAGACGTCTTTAGTCAGTAGCTGCTTGCGTTAGTGGCCCTTCTGATCCCGAGGGGATTGGGAGACTGGCACCCCATGTAAATCCTGATATTATACCAGTAAAGTATAAACTCTTTTTTCAGATTTCACATTCTAGAAGTTGGTCAATTTCATCAATTAATAATTAAGCTTACACATCTATGCTAATTTTTCAAATTACAATTTTGGATTTTGTTTTCTATTTCAAATTATAGTTTTCATTATATTTTTTTTCTTGAAAATGTTTTATGCTCTGCGGATACTATTGTTTATTTAGACAAGGACTTCCTCTATATTCCAGACTGGCCTTCCTTATTCAGTCCCATGTCTCAAGGTAAATTTTAATTCAAAGCTTCTGTCGGTATTTCAAATGTAATTCATTTTAGCATTCTCATTTGCTAAAAATATCCCATAAAACTCCAGCTGAATATGTCACTCAAGAAATTATAAATCAAATTTATCATGATATCTCAATGAAATACTTCGTAAGTTGTTCTTCATTTCATAGATATAGTAACTCTAAAAATTTTGTGCTTTCTCTGAAGTTTTCTAATCTTGAGATGCATTGTAGTTTTACCATTTTATTGAATCTACTCTAAAATTATAAAGTATTTCATAGCAGAGATTTTCTTATTAACTCTATTTTTAGTAATTATTAAAAATTTTCTTTTAAATTAGTACTTTTAGAATACCCTACAATGCATTTTGATCTTATTTAGCCCCTCATTGAAATTCTCCAGTTCAAGTCCCTTTGTGTTTTCTTTTTTCACCTATAATGCCCAGTTTGTGATGCCCATGAACTGTTACATATAGAACCTTCCATAAGAGTATGGTTAACTTACAAGGGACATTACTTAATGAAAATTAGTCTCCCTCTCTCAGGAGCAATCAAATGGCTGTTCTCAGTTAGAGGCAGAACTTCCTGCCCACCTCTCCTCTACATGCAGAGATTTGGTCTCTATTGAGCTTGCACAAGACTTATGTATATTACTACAATTACTATGAGTTCATATGTACATTTGTCCTTTTGTGTCTTAAAGACATTGTTCCCTTGGATTCATTAACCACCTTGGTTTAATGGGTTTCCCCATCAGGAGTTTTTGGCCAATGACATCCCACCAACTACTGGAAAATTCACAAGCTCTTTGCAATGCTATTTGTCTTTCCAGAGCTCAATGGAAAGATCTTGTTGCTGAAGGTACTCTGTACTTGGTCAAGGAGCATGATGATAATGGCTTGGAAGTGTCATCCTTATTGTCTGCCTTTCACAGTGCTAGGAGTTACCTTGGGCACCACTGGAGGAGAAAAATGCTCAAAAACCTTATCCAGGTGTGCACTTTGTGAACTATAATAACATCTGGACAGGAAGACATTCTCATTAGTACATTAGTGGCATGAACATATAGGAATATTGAACAATGTTCTGTACCACAAGATAAAACTCATATCTGACAATTTTGTCAGACTAAAAACCTCTTGATCTTGCTGCCTATAAATACACTGCCTTTGTTTATGAATATTTAAGTTGTTTATTTTTTAATTATTTTATAAAGATATTCCATGTCCACAATAACATTTTTTGCTGCTGTTATAATACCTATTGAGCAAAGAACTGTAATGCCTACACAAAAATTTTGATTATATTTTTATACTTTAATTATTAAAACTTTAGGCACATCTTTTCCCACTAAGCTATGATGTAGATTTTTTATGCTAATATAAAGTTTGAAACCTGCTTTTCTTACATAAAGATATCAACAAAAGCTTTGTATTTGCTAGTCTTTGTATGTCAATTAACACTGTATTTTGATTTTATGAACATGTGTCCTTATATTAAAACACATTTCAATTGGATTTATAAAATTTTAAAAAGTAATAGAAATAGAATAAATTATGAACAAGTTAGCAAAAAATATCTAAATTCAATAAAAATTCTAATAAAACACAAAAGTCCTTCTATTCTGGATCTTTTACATAGTCCTGAGAAAACTTGAAAAAAAATTGAATAAGAGAAGAACTCACCGTAGGAATGATTTAATCCTCAACATGGTAAATAAATAAATAGATATATAAATTAAACAAAACAAACAAACTCTGAAGGTTCACAAAGTTATATAGAGGTTTTTCATAATACAATTAGAGGATTTCACATATAAATTAATAGCTTTTAAGACACCAGTGTAGTACTTAAGCAACCTTTATCTACTTTGGATTACTTAAGAATTGACAGAAAAGTAATTATAGGATAACGTTAAAAAAATGTGTGTCTTGAAAAGTAACAGTAAGATAATCTGGAAACTCTAGAGGTATGTAACGTTCAGTACAAAACTTTCTTTTTGAATGACTCTGTATGTAACATTCACATACACTATTTGCATGTAATTTAATTTCATTTTAGAAAAGTATATTATCATTATTGATTGTGTTTGTTTAAATGGTATGCATGTGCATTAGTGTATGTCATGGCACACATGTGAAGGCAACAGAATAACTTTGGAAAGTTTCTTTAATCCTTTAATCATGACTTACTAGGATATATATAAATTATGGAGTGAAAATATTTCTTCATGTGCAAGATAAATGATTTAATGCAACTCATATAAAAACACCAAAACATAAATCCTTACTAGATCAAGGTAGTCCACGCATCATTCTATAATGCATAGGGAAATGAACTTCTGGAACATCATTTATATATAAACAGTCATTATTCTGTGATAATAATTTAAATAAGGTATGCAATACTTTCCATATTCATTCCAGTTCAAAGGCATGTGATTAGAATATGAGGAAAATTCAGCATGTGCTGAGGAGCTGAGTTTAGTCCTCATTCTCCTGTGCATAACTTGGTGGTTACCATCAGAAACTATGGTCTCCTCTACTTATCCCATCAAGCAATAATTATAACACGAATATCTATGTATCCAAGAATTTGGAAAAACTGTTATACATGGATGCATTTCATCTGTCTGATAAAGATAATAATAGATGTCCCCCTAATGAGGTACAATGACAGATCAAAAATCATCCAGAATATATGTTTTCTTAAATAATGTGATGATGTCTTTGGACTTTATTATATGCTAAAGGAAGGAAATAGAGAGACCTTCTATTAGTGTGTGACATCTAAGATAATTAAGTATGTTAATATTAATTGAAATAAAGAAATTAGGAACTTTTTCCTGGACATAAAATGTATTCAAGCAGTGATGTAGACAGACTATTCCAATAAGCACACCAATTTTTTGGGGGGAAATATTTACTTTCCTTAGAGTCTTCATAAATTGAACTGACTGGCCCTCCCTACTGAATAATAAGAAATACTCCATAAATAACTGAATAAATGAACCAAGTTAGCAGTAGGGTACAGATTTTCACAATGGGTCCTCTAGACTCAAGAATCACTCTCTTTTTCTCTAACATTGTCAACACAAATTATACTTCCCACTCACAAACTCTCTAATACTGTTGTGCTCAGTACTGTGCAATCATCACTGCTGAGGTACCAGGGCGCTGTACTTAGTTTCAGAACTACATTTGATGTTGATGTAATGACAGGTTAACAACCCTAAGAGTGAGTTTCTTGTGCTCTAGAGTTGACAACAGTCTTACCTTTTGCTCACCTGAGCAGTTTGCCTCCTGTACGCTGAAGGTTTACATTAGAATTATATATGCCAACACCAAATAAAGTGATCACAGAGTCTCCAAGGACTTCTAATACTCAGGAAGAAAACCCTTGAACGGGAAACAAATGCCATTTCCCAACAGGATAATCCTTTTCTGTTATCAAAAACAACCTCCATTGGTGGTAAAGATCTATTTAGATATACCACCTAAATTAAAACCAATATTTTGATAAATGAAATCTCTATAGAATTGAAGATTCTACATATCTGATGGCTACTAGTGTTGTCATTTCCAGCATACATTATAGTGAGCTGGTCTAAAAGTCAGATAATAGTCTGACATATCTTATTTGAAGCAGTTAGATAATTTCAAATAATAAACCAATTTCTGTTTCACAAAGGTTTGCTGTTATATCATATCCAACTCAACAATTTGAATATTTGAGGACTGATGCCTCATCTACCCAAGTAGGTGGGATTATAAGCAACCAATCATCAATGCATGAATAATTCTTATTGATTTGTCTGTGTATATCTATGCATGTAAAGAAGTTGCATGTGCATACATATGCATGAGTATTTGAAGGGCAAAGGACCAGTTTTGGTGTTCCTCAGAGTGTCCACATTTTTGGATGCAAGGTCTCTTACTGGCCTGCAATTAGGCAAGTAGCTAGTCTGTGTGACTATATTGTCCTAGCAGTATACTAGTATTTACCTCCCAGTTTGTGTTTGAATTTGCCAGTATTCATCCCTAGTTTTTAAAAAGGATATTTGTGATTCAACTTGAATCCTGTTGCTTGTAAGCAAGTACTCAGGCAAATGAATTACTTTTTCTGCCCCTATTTTTAACTACTGTTTTATATTATTATTTTTTAATGTGGAATAATGTGATTTAATCATGGCTTCTTGTTGATTTAAATATTGTTTTCTAAAAGAAAAATCAGAAGCAGTGTACTCACTTTGTTATAGACACTCACAGTTGATTTCAGCTAACAACTTGACAAACACATAGAGTAACCTACTGAGAATGAACCTCAGAAGAGCAGACTAACCTATGGCTTGTGTGATTCTTTTTTTTTAACATTTAATTGGATAAAACCACAGCAAGAATATTCAGAGTAATACATGGTATTCTTCCTTTAAATAATACAAAACCTTAATTTAGCAAAGAAAAGTAAGAACATTTAATAATTGGTGGTCCCCTAGCTATACTCATTTTTTATTTCAAAATTAACCATAATTTAATGCATGGGACATGATCATTAATCAGAAAACAATTTTCCAGTTTTATCTTTTTCCCTAGTGACTAATGACACAAATACATGCTACAGTGAAAGAAAATAGCTTTGAGTCTGATACTCAGAATGGTACGAACAAAATAAAAGACACCATTGCTCTATATTAAAAAGATATATGAGGCAGACCAAAGACTCTTTGCAATGAACATTTCCAGGTCAAGATATAAGAACAAAAGAGTTTACTTCATGACTCATGAAATATATTTTCACCTTCCTTTTTTTTTCTTTCCTTTTCTTAAAATTTATCTGAGTTGGGATGTTCTAACAAACACAAGACCTTTATTTTGTGTGTGGTATTTAATATATTTACCTACATAAATAATAATCTAATAAAATTGGAAACTTATTCCTGGTGATAAAATGTGGTCAGTCAGAAATGAAGACAGCCTATTCCAATTTGTCCACTCAATATTCTGGTAAAAGCTTACTTCTATTTAAATGTCTTTAAAATGGAAGGAATCACACAAATCTTCTCCAGTTCATCATAGCTGACTTAATTTTCTAGTGACTACTACAAAATTAAACTAAAAACAGCACAACTTCATACTAGAGCTAGAGCAGAATGCAGAGGATGGGCTAATTCTGTGCATTCTTGACCCGAGAAAGTGGCTGACGCATTCTATAAAATTTAAAAACTACTCTGTGAAATATTGCATAAATGAATCTAATAATATATATTTTCCTGACTTTTCACATCGGTTCCTCTAGAGTCATGACATTAATCAAGTTGGGATGAACATTCTACTCTTCTTATTTTCAAAAGCTCAGCACCAAGTTTTACTAGTCACTTGCAAAATCACTAATGTTGATATGTAGTAACTTGTGATCAACATTCTGTAGTCATCAGTGCTGAGAGATGAGGGCTTCAGGCACAGAACTATTTTTGTAGTTAGTCTAATGGTAGGGTAACATCCCCAAGAGCTTTTTCAGCTCTAAAGTTGGTAACAGTCTTAGCTTTCACAGTAACCTAAACAGTTATGCCTCCTATGTTCTTAAAGTGACCCCTGGACTTTTATATGCCAGCTCCAAATAGCATGAAACCATTCTCTAGAAAGGTTTACAACTCTCAGGGAACAAACCTTTAAAGAGAAGCAAATTACATTTTCCTGCTGCTTAATCTTTTTTTTCTATGTAAATGCTGTATTTTATTTCAGTTCTATATTTTTAATTTTTTTATTAAATTTTTTTATTAAAATTTCTGCCTCCTCCCTGCCTCTCTTTTCCCTCCCCCTTCCCCCACCCCCCCACTCCCCCCTCCCCCCCCCCCCCCCCCCCCCCCCCCCCCCCCCCCCCCCCACCCNCCTCCCCCCTCCATCCAGGTCTAGGAAGGTGAGCATCCAAACAGGCTAGGCTCCCACAAAGCCCCCTCCCCCCACTTTTCTCCTCCTTCCTCTCCAGTCCAAAGAGCAGTCAGGGTTCCCTGCCCAGTGGAAAATCCAAGCCCCGCCCCCTCCATCCAGGTCTAGGAAGGTGAACATCCAAACTGTTTAGGCTCCCACAAAGCCAGAATATGAAGTAGGATCAAAACCGCGTGCCATTGTCCTTGGCTTCTCATCAGCCCTCATTGTCCACCATATTCAGAGAGTCCGGTTTTATCCCGTGCTTTTTCAATCCTAGTCCAGCTGGCCTTGGTGATCTCCCAATAGATCAGCCCCACCGTCTCAGTGGGTGGGTGCACCCCTTGCGGGCTTGACTTTCTTGCTCATGTTCTCCCTCAGGGAAGTATATATCTTAATTAAGGGAGGCATTTTAGGGTTGGCAAGAGCCTTGACTCTAGAGGGGATCCCAGGGGTCCAAAGAGATGTCCCCTACTAGGTCCTTGGGCAGCTGAGGAGAGAGAGCCTGAAAAGGCCCGATCCTATAACCATACTAATGAATATCTTGCATATCACCATAGAACCTTCAT
Organism: Alexandromys fortis; assembly: GCF_014885135.2. NCBI lineage: Eukaryota > Metazoa > Chordata > Mammalia > Rodentia > Cricetidae > Alexandromys > Alexandromys fortis. Next base: position 828,435 of record NW_026068218.1, read on the forward strand.
CTGGCGATGGATGGAGATAGAGACAGAGACCCACACTAGAGCACTGGACTGTGCTTAATTTTTTATATCATCAAAAGTTGTACATTAGTCTTAAAATTTTATATGCAGAACGATTTGTATTAAAAGCAATGTTTTATCAATTGAAATCTTAGTATGATTTGATTTCTGCATTTCTCATATGCTACTAAATAGTGTTGTTGGTTCAGTTCCACACTACATTGAACCCACACTATAGTGGTCTTATGAATCCAGAAGACATTCTGACAGGTACCTCTTAATGAAAAATATCCAAAGATTTGAAAATAATAAACCATTTTTAATAATATAAGTCTTTTTTGTATCCTGTCTAAATCTGTAATCTATATATTTGAGGACTCGTCCCTCATCTATCTAAACTGGTGGGATTAGAGGCAAGTGCCAGTATACCAAAAAAGCTTTATTTATTTGTCTGTGTATTTGTATGCGTGTAATGTGGTTGTGTGCACATGTGCATGCATGAGTATGTGAAGGGTAAAAACAAACTCTGGTGTTGTTCCTTAGGGTGTCCACTTTCTTTGATGCAAGGTCTCTAACTACATTGTAAGTAGCTAAGTAGGCTAGTCTGGGTGTTCAGATTGTTCTAGGAATCTAACTGTCTCTACCTCTAAGTGCAGTGATTACAATTGCTGCTTACTACTACTACTGATAATAGATTTTTGAGAATCAACTCAATCCTGGTGCTAATGAACAAAAATTTTAGCAAATGAATTTTTTTTCCAATCCTATTTGTTATGCTGCCCCGCGGCAGTAGGCAGCAGAAATGCCATAAGTTCCAAATGGTGGTTAGCGGGCCCTGGGAGCAGCCATTCCCAGGCAGAGACGGCTGCTGGTCTCAGAGCAGTGGTGGTGGGCCATGTGGCAGCAGGCAGTGAGCCCCAGGCAGAGACGGCCGCTGGTCCCTGAGCAATGGCTGGTCCCAGTCAGGGAGACACATGGCGGGCGGGTAGAAGACAGAAACATGGATAGACATGATATGTAGGGTGTTTATTCAGGGGGTTATGGAGGAGGAAGGGTGAAGGGGGGGCAGAGAGAGGGAGAGAGTGAGAAGAGGAGAAAGAGACAGAGAAGGGGGAAGCAGAGAAGTGGGGAGAGAGGCAGAAACAAAGCTGCCTCTCCGAGAGGAAGATGGAAAAGAGCAAGCTCAGGCCAGAAGCTGAAGATCAGCCAGCCTCAGCGGATGGGGAGGAAGCAGAGTGGGAGTGGGCGTGGCTTGTCTCTTAAAGAGATAGAAAACCATAACACTATTTTTTAAATTAATTTTCTATTTTTAAACATTTATTTATTATGTAAACAGTATTCTACATGCATATATTCCTGCATGCCAGAGGAGCGTACCACATCTCATTATAGGTGGCTGTGAGCCATCATATAGTTGCTGGGAATTGAAATCAGGACCTCTGTGAGAGACTCTTTATAAACTCTGCTTGCTGGTGTGAATATTTTTGATTCTTCTTGATATAAATATTGAGGAAACCTGAAAAGAGCAGACTTTCCTGTGGCCACGTGTGTAACCTTTTGACATCCAATTGGATAAAACCATAGCAAGCACATTTATAATAAAATGGTATTTAAAATTTTTCCTTTAAATAACCCCAACACTAACCTAGAGCTTCCAGAACAAGAATATTTAGCAGTTCCATGTATTCTTGTCTAACCCCTATTTTTCATTCAAAATTGCTCATAAGTTCATGAGTAAGGCTTATCTTTATTCAGAAAAAAATGCCAATTTTAACTTTCTTCCATGCTAATAAGTAACACAAATAGATGCTACAATGAAAGACTATAACTTCATAACTACTGAGTCTGATACTCAGAGAGGTAAGAGAGAAAACAAAACAACATAACTCTACATTATAAAGAAATATGACTATGGAGTTATAGGAAAACGAGGAGGAGTCATACAGCTCTTTGAAAAATAATGCACTTCACCTCGCAACATATTCCCCATTGCCTTTCTAGTTTAAGATTGTATAAACACATATGTGTGGGAACCTGTCTTCTGTTAGTTAACACATGCACTAATATAGTGCTGTATACTTTTCAATAATCAGAATTACACAATATTCCTATTGTATAACTTATTTTATTTAAATGGCTTCATTTATGAAATTATTCAAAGTATTTTTGAGTCATTTGCTAATTGAACAAGAAGACCTTCTACAAATCATTGAGGCAACAAAGAAAGATTGCAGAAATTTATGTATATCCATCTTATTAAAGTTAAATTTGGCTTGCTTAGGCAGAGCTTGGTTCATATACGATATAATAATCAAGCAAAAAAAAAAACAGGTTAGGAAATTTTAGCAAGTGAAGTAGGATGCTATATTGAATAAGCTCTATTATACAAAGGAGTAGCACTTCGCCATGGTGTGAAGGTGAGAATCCACTTTTACCTTTGGTATATTTCTTCCAAATACCATGTGCTAACAATCGTCTCACATCTAATGTTACTAATCCTATATGTAGGCTATATCTTCCAATGAATTGCAAAGTTATACTGAATACCTAATAAAAGTCATTCTTTGTTGCGTGGACATTTACCTTTTATATTAATTTTTTGAGGGCAACTTTGACATCTTTATTTCTCAGGCTGTAGATCATAGGATTTAACATAGGCACAACAATGGTATAAAACACAGATGACAATTTACTTTGTCCCAGGGAGCTGACTGATGGTGGCTGAAGATACATGAATGCTAAAGAACCATAGAAAATAGCAACAGCCAAGATGTGGGAGCTGCAGGTGCTGAAGGCCTTGAGTCTTCCCCCAGTGGAATGAATGTTGAGGATGCTGACAATGATGAAGATGTAGGAACTAAGAATGGTCATAGCTGGAAAAAAAATGTTAAATGAACCAAGGGACCATAACAGTACTTCATTGATAAAAGTACTAGAGCAAGAGAGCTCCAGTAATGGGAAATAATCACAGAAATAATGCCTTATTATATTATCCTTACAGAAAAGCAATCTTGTCATGAAGATAGCATAAGCTGTGGAACTAAGAAATCCCATACCAAATACCCCAGCAATCATCCACAAACAGACTTGATAAGACATGGTTACATTGTAAAGTAATGGTTTAGAGATAGCCACAAAGCGGTCATATGCCATTGCAGCCAACATGTAACATTCTGCAACAGCAAAAACACAGAAGAAGTAGAACTGAGCCATGCATTCTGGGTAGGGGATGACATTCCTTTCTGTCACAAAGTTCACCAGCATTTTGGGAGTAATGACAGTCGATTGACAAAAGTCAATAAAGGACAGACTGCTGAGTAAATAATACATGGGTGTGTGAAGCTGAGCACTCAACACAATCAAGATGATCATGCCTAGATTTCCAACAACTGTAACCAAATAGACTCCCAGAAAGATGAAGAAAAGGGGCAGTTGAAGTTCTGGAATATCTGTTAAACCATCAAGGATGAATTCAGTTAATGAGGTTTGATTTACTTCTTCCATTCTCTTCAGGAAAGTCGACATGAGAAGAAAATTTTATATAGAAGAAAAATGTGAGTGTCCATTCTCCTATCAATCAGTAAATTTTGAAACAATTCAGATTTTTAGGTATCTTCAATCAGCTGTTGACCTATTATTTACACAAGTAGTCAGAGATTTTGTAGTCCTGGAAAAAAAGAGGTACACAAAGAATAATCAATCAGAAGGTTGCATACTTGTGATTTTGTCATAACAACTCTGTGTATATGTATCCATTTCCTACCGACTGCAAACTATTTTAGCACCCCATATTGAGTGTTTCAAGTATTTGTCATGTCTTAGTAATAGCACCTCTTTTTTGGTAGAAAATACTTTATATGTGGTAACTTAAAAACATTATGAAAAGACATAAATAGCAAACTCAATAACGGCAGATAAATAAAAGCATTGGATAAAATTAATTAAAATATAAGCTTACACATCTATGCTGATTTTCTTAGTTAAAATTTTGGATTTTTTAGCTATGTCAAATTATAGCATTCATTATATTTTTATGAATGATTTTTACTCTATGCATAATACTGTTTATTTAAGACAAGGCTCCCAGACTGGCCTAAATTAAATTCACAGTCTTTGCCTATTTATTCCCATGGTTCAGGGTAAATTTTTAAACAAAGCTTTAGTCAGTACTTCAAATAATTCATTTTAGCATTTTCATCTGCTAAAAGTATCCGATGAAACTCCACCAGAA
>NW_026068218.1:836397-839759 GCF_014885135.2 Alexandromys fortis
CAAATATTTACTTCCCTTAGAGTCTTCATAAATTGAACTGACTGGCCCTCCCTACTGAATAATAAAAGTACTCCTTTAATAACTGAATAAACGAACCAAGTTAGTAATAGGGTACAGATTTTCACAGTGGTTTCTCTAGACTCATGAATCACTCTCTTTTTCTCTAACATTGTCAGCACAAATTATACTTCCCACTCACAAACTCTCTAATACTGTTGTGCTCAGTACTGTGCAATCATCACTGCTGAGGTACCAGGGCACTGTACTTAGTCTCAGAACTACATTTGATTTTGATGTAATGACAGGTTAACAACCCTAAGAGTTTCTTGTGCTCTAGAGTTGACAACAGTCTCATCTTTTGCTCACCTGAGCAGTTTTGCCTCCTGTACGCTGAAGGTTTACGTTAGAATTATATATGCCAACAACAAATAAAATGATCACAGAGTCTCCAAGGACTTCTAATACTCAGGAAGAAAACCCTTGAACGGGAAACAAATGCCATTTCCCAACAGGATAATGCTTTTCTGTTATCAAAAACAACCTCCATTGGTGGTAAAGATATATTTAGATATACCACCTAAATTAAAACCAATATTTTGATAAATGAAATCACAATAGAATTGAAGATTCTACATATCTGATGGCTACTAGTGCTGTCGTTTCCAGCACACATTATAGTGAGCTGGTCTAAAAGTCAGAAGATAGTCTGGCATATCTTATTGAGAAGCTCTTAGAGAATTTAAAATAATTAACTAATTTCTGTTTCACAAAAGGTTGCTCTTATATCATATCCAACTCAACAGTTTGTATACTTGAGGCCTCATGCCTCATGTACCCAAGTAGGTGGGATTATAAGCAATCAATCATCAATGCATGAGGAATTCTTATTGATTTGTCTGTGTATACCTATGTATGTAAAGAAGTTGCATGTGCATTCATATGCATGAGTATTTGAAGGGCAAAGGACTTGTTTTGGTGTTCCTCACACTGTCCACCTTTTTGGATGCAAGTTCTCTTACTAGCCTGGAATTAGGCAAGTAGCTAGTCTGTGTGACTAGTTTGTTTTAGCAGTATACCAATCCCTACCTCCCAGTTTGTGTTTGAATTTGCCAGTATTAATCCGTAGTTTTTTAAAAAAAATATTTTTGAGATCTAACTTAAATCCTGTTGCTTGTAAGCAAGTACTCAAGCAAATGAATTACTTTTTCTGCCCCTATTTTTAACTACTGTTTTATATTATTATTTTTTATTGTGGAATTATGTAGTTAAATTCATGGCTTCTTGATGATTCAAATATTGTTTTCTAAAAGCAAAATCAGAAAGAAGTGCACTCCCTTTGTTATAGACTCTCACAGTTGTTTTCAGCTGACAACTAGACATAAACTTAGGTTCACTTACCAAGAATGAACCTCAAAAGAGCAGACTAAAATCTGGTTTGTGTGTGATTCTTTTTCTTAACATCTAATTGGATAAAACCACAGCAAGAACATTCAGAGTAAAACATGGTATTCTTCCTTTAAATAATACAAAACCTTAATTTAGCAAAGAAAACTAAGAACATTTAATAGTTGATGGTATCATAACTATACTCAATTTTTCATTTAAAATTATTCATAATTTAAGGAATGGGACATGATCTATATTCAGAAAACATTTTTTCAGTTTTATCTTTTTCCCTAATGAATAATGATACAAATATATGATACAGTGAAAGAAATAAGTTTTGAGTCTGAAACTCAGAATGGTAAGAAAGAAAGACATCATAGCTCTATATTAAAAAGATATATGAAACAGACCAATGACTCTTTGCAATGAACACTTGAACATAAGGATATATGGACAAAGGGTTTACTACATGACTCAGTGTGTCATAGACTGATATTGAGGTCTTTAATTCATTTGGTCTTGAGTTTTTTGCATGGTGATAGATATGGATCTATTTTCATTCTTCTACAGACTGACATCCAGTTATGCCAGCACAATTTGTTGAAGATGCTCTCTTTTTTCCAATGTATACTTTTAGCTCCTTTTATCGAAAATTGGTGTTCATAGGTTTGTGGGTTAAAGTCTGGGTCTTCTATTCAATTCCATTGGTCGACTCCTCTGTTTTTATGCCAATACCAAGCTGTTTTCAATACTGTAGCTCTGTAATAGAGTTTGAAGTCAGGGATGGTAATGCCTCCAGAAGATCCTTTATTGTATAAGATAGTTTTGGCTATCCTGGGTTTTTTGTTTTTCCTTATAAAGTTGATTATTGTCTTCTCCAGGTCAGTGAAGAATTTTGATGGGTATTGCATTGAATCTACAGATTGCTTTTGGTAGGATTGCCATTTTTACTATGTTGATCCTCCCAATCCAAGAGCAAGGGATATCCTTGAATTTTCAGGTATCTTCTTCAAATTCTTTCTTCAAAGACTTAAAGTTCTTGTCGAATAGATCTTTCATTTCCTTGGTCAGAGTTACCCCCATGATATTTTATGCTATTTGTGGCTATCGTGAAAGGTGATGCTTCTCTGATTTCCCTCTTGCTTCCTTATCCTTAGTGTATAGGAAGGCAACTGATTTTTTTGCAGTTGATCTTGTATCCTGCCACATTAGTAAAGGTGTTTATCAGCTGTAAAAGTTCTTTGGTAGAGTTTTTGGAGTCGCTTATGTATACTATCATAACATCTGCAAATAACGAAAGCTTAACTTCTTTCCAATATGAATCCCCTTAATCCTCTTATGTTGTCTTATTGCTATTGCTAGAACTTCAAGCACTATATTGAAGAGGTATGAAGAGAGTGGACATCCTTGTCGTGTTCCTGATTTAAGTGGGATGGATTTGAGTTATTCTCCGTTTAATTTAATGTTAGCTGTCATTTTGCAGTAGATGGCTTTTATTATATTTAGGAATGACCATTGTATCCCTAATCTCTTCAGACCTTTATCATAAATGGGTATTGAATTTTGTCGAATGCTTTTTCAGCATCTAATGAAATGATCATATGGATTTTTTTTCCTTTTAGTTCATTTATATGGTGGATTACATTGATAGAATTGCATATGTTGAACCAGCCTTGCATCGCTGGGATGAAGCCTACTTGATCATAATGGATAAATTTTCTAATGTGTTCTTGAATTTGGTTTGCCAGTATTTTATTGAGAATTTTTGCATTGATGTTCATGAGTGAGATAGGCCTGAAATTCGCTTTCTTGGTTGGTTCTTTGTGTGGTTTTGGTATCAGTGTAACTGTAGCTTCATAAAAGGAATTTGGCAATGACTCTCCTGTTTCTATATTGTGAAATACATTAAGGAGTATAGGTATTAGCTCTTCTTGGAAGTTCTGGTAGAATTCTGCATTGAAACCATCTGGTCCTGG
>NW_026068218.1:847460-849144 GCF_014885135.2 Alexandromys fortis
TTGGAAGGGAGATTTTTGATAACAGTTTCTAGTTCTTCGCGACTAACAGGTCTATTTAGATCATTCACCTGGTCTTGGTTTAGCTTTGGTATATGGTACTTATCTAAAAAAATGTCCATTTCTTTTGCATTTTCCAGTTTTGTGGCATACAGGCTTTTATAGTAAGATCTAATGATTCTCTGGATTTCCTCTGTGTCTGTGGTTATGTCCCCCCTTTCATTTCTGATTTTATTTATTTGCGTGTTCTCTCTCTGTTGTTTAGTTAGTTTGGATAGGGGTTTGTCGATCTTGTTGATTTTCTCCAAGAACCAACTTTTTGTTTCATTGATTCTTTGGATTGTTTTCTGTGTTTCTATTTTGTTGATTTCAGCCCTCAGTTTGATTATTTCCAGTCTTCTACTCCTCCTGAGCGCATCTGCTTCTTTCTTTTCTAGAGCTTTCAGGTGTGCTGTTAAGTCCCCAATGTATGCTTTCTCCATTTTCTTTAAGTGGGCACTTAGTGTTATGAACTTTCCTCTTAGCACTGCTTTAATCAGTCTCTTTATTTTCATTAAATTCAAGGAAGACTTTAATTTCTTAATTTCTTCCTTGACCCAGGTGGGGTTCATTAGTTGACTGTTCAGTTTCCATGAGTTTATCGGCTTTCTGGGGGTAGCATTGTTGTTGCCTTCTAGCTTTAATCCATGGTGATCTGAAAAGACACTGGTGGACACTGATTTTTTTTGTATCTGTGGAGGTTTTATTTGTTTCCGTGTATGTAATCAATTTTCGAGAAGGTTCCATGAGCTGCAGAGAAGAAGGCATATTCTTTCCTATTTGGGTGGAGTGTTCTATAAATGTCTGTTAAGTCCATTTGCTTCATTACCTCCAATAATTCTCTTAATTCTCTATTAGGTTTCTGTCTGATTGACCTGTCCATTGGTTAGAGAGGTGTATTGAAGACTTCTACTACTTGTGTGTGTGGTTTGATATCTGCCTTGAGTTCTAGTAATATTTCTTTTACATAAGTGGGTGCATTATATTAGGCCCATAGATATTCAGGATTGAGACTTCATCCTGATGAATTGTTCCTGTTATGAGTATAAAGTGTCCATCTCAATATCTTCTGATTGATTTTAGTTTGAAGTCAGTTTTGTTAGAAATTAGCGTGGCCACACCTGCTTGTTTCTTCGGACCATTTGCTTGAAAAACATTTTTCCAACCCTTTACTCTGAGTAGATGCCTGTCTTTGTGGTTGAGATGTGTTTCTTGTAAACAGCAGAATGTTGGATCCTGTTTTCATATCCAATCTTTAGCCTGTGCCCTTTTATAGGTGAATTGAGTCCATTAATATTAAGTGATATTAATGACCAGTGGTTGTTTACTCTGGTTATTGTTATTGTTTTTGGTAGTAGAGTTTGTGTGTCTCCTTTCTTTGAGTTGTGCTGGTGAAGGGTTGCTAGATGCCTGAGTTATTGTAGGCAGTGTTGCCAATGTTGGATTCCTTGGGTTGTGATTTTCCTTCTATTACATTCTGTAAGGCTGGATTTGTGGCTATGTATTGTTTAAATTTGTTCTTATCCTGGAATGTTTTGTTTTCTCCATTGATAGTGAATGATAGCTTGGTGGGTATAGTAGTTTGGGCTTGCTTCTGTGGTCTCTTAGTTTCTGAAGTACCTCTATCCAGGACCTTCTGGCTTTCATG
>NW_026068218.1:849656-853590 GCF_014885135.2 Alexandromys fortis
CAGCTGGTCCTCAGTTTGTGTTTTCTTCCTTGCTTCCATTTCAGTTTTCAATTCTTGAACTGTTTCCATTACCTGTTTGATCGCCTTTTTTTTGTTTGTTTGTTTCCCAGGGTCTCATGTACGTATTTACTCAATTCTTCAAACTTTTTGTTATACTTCTCATCCATTTCTATACGGGCATTTTTTTACATGTTGTTTAAGGGACTCTATTGCTTTCATAAAGTCAATTTTTTCCACTTCTGTGTTAGGGTGTTCAAGTCCTTCTGTTGTAAGATCATTGGGTTCTGGTGTTTTCATGTTGTTTTTCAGATTGTTGGGTGAATTCTTGCCTTGGCACCTGCCCATCTCCTTCTACCTATGCTATCTAATGGGTCTTCTAAAACAGGATCAGGTTTCGCTGCTGGCCAGGGGCCTCACTTATAAAATGGCCCTACTCCGTTTACCGACTTCTGCCCTCTGCCAAGATCCCTCTCACCACTCAGGAGGGTCTTCAGGGACAGAACCAGGCTCCCTGTTCACCAGGGACCTTGCCAATAAAAAAATCCAGCCCCCCAAAAACCTACTTGGTTTAATTGTAGTGGAACAATCTGCTCTCAGTGTGGGCTACACTGTTTCATGTGTGGAACATCCTGTATCCGCAGTGTCTGTGTGCCAGGCTCTCCACCACTGCGTGTGTCTGCCTCTTTTTTATTCTTAATTTTATTGAGCTATACATTTTTTTTTCGGCTCACCTTCCTTCTCCCTTCTCCTTTTTCCCTATCCCATGTTCCCCAGGCTCCCAATTTACTCAGGTGATCTTCTCTTTTTCTACTTCCTGTGTAGATTAGATCCATATATGTCTCTCTTAGTGTCCTCATCGTTGTCTAGGTTCTCTGGGATTGTGAATTGTAGACGAGTTTTCTTTGCTTTATATCTAAAAGCCACTTAGAAATGAGTACATATGATATTTGCCTTTCTGGGACTGGGTTACCTCACTCAATATGATGTTTTCTATATCCATCCATTTTCCCTCAAATTTCAATATATCACTATTTTTTTCTGCTGTATAGTTCTCCATTGTGTAAATGTTCCACATTTTCTTTATTCATTCTTCAGACAAGAGGCATTTAGCCTGTTTCCAGTTGCTGGTCATGACAAACAATGCTGTTATGAACATAATTGAGCACATGTCCTCATGGTACAATTGAACATCCTTTGAGTATATGCCAAAAAGTTATATTGCTTGGTTATGAGAAAGGTTGTTTTCTAGTTGTCTGAGATATTGCCAAACTGTTAGCCAAAGGGTCTGAATGATTTTGGACTCCCTATAAAAATGCAGGAGTATTCCCTTTACTCCATGACCCCTCCAGTATAAGTTGTCAACAGTTTTTGATCTTGGCCATTCTTACAGGTATAAGATAGAATCTCACAGTATTTTGATTTGTATTTCTCTGATGGTTATGGATGTTGAGTATTTCTTTAGGTGTCTTTCAGCCATTGTATATTCCTCTCTTGAGAGTTCTTTGTTTAGGTCTGTACTCCATTTTTCTTATGGATTATTTATTCTTTTGATGATCAATTTATTTTTGTGTTCTTTGTATATTTTGGAGCTCAGTCCTCTGTCTGATGTCGGGTTGGTGAAGAATTTTTCCATTCTATAGGCTGCCCTTTTGTCTTGTTTACCATGTCCTTTGCTTTACAGAAGATTTTCAGTTTTATATGGTTCCACTTAATTGTTTCTCTCAGTGTCTGTGCTAGTAAGATCATATTTAGGAGTATTCTCCTGTGCCAGTGCTTACAAGTATACATCTCACTTTTTCTTCTGTGACTGTAGGGCCCTGGTCTGCCCTTATTCCTGGGGAGCATCTAGAGGACAATTTCTGGTCAACATGACTAAGCATTCAGCCCTTCTTCCTAGGGCGCATACAGTTTCTAGTCAGATGACTAGCGTTCTGCCCCGCCTGGTTAAGTTTCTGTATTTTCCCTGCCCCACCTCGTGATTAGCTGAAGGGCATTCATTCCATTGTTGATATGGTAATTCCCCACCTGCCTGGGCAGGGGTCCTAGGGCTGCAGTTAGGTAGAAAAGGACCCTCCCAAGTCTGAATAAAATGAAAAAAAAAATGCATTCAGCATTTGCTTGATCTCCTATCGAATGAGCCTGGTCTCTTTGTGTCTTGTGTTTAATCTCCAGGCCTTGCCTGACTCACATTCGGTACAGTGGCATGCAAGCTGTACCGAGGGTGTAACACCAAAACTGGGTGTTATAATTGGAGGCTCCCCTGGGATCATCATTGGCAACTAGACCCATCTGCAAGATCAGGAAGTAGGGAATCCTTGAGAGGTCGCCCTCAGGAAGACTGGCCAGCAGGTGAGAAATTGTGTGGTGAGGGTGAATTGGTTCTGGGTGCAAGTTATTATGTTCCTGTGTTGGAGGGCCGGTTAACAGGCCAGTTGTTAGGTCTTTTGGGGGAAAAAAAAGGCACCGGTATTAAAGTTGAGACAGCACAAAAGGTCATTAAGACAGTTTTAGAGTTTAGTCCCTGGTTCCTACATGCAGGAGGTTTTAACATTACTGATTGGGATCAGGTAAAGTCTGATCTTCAAAATGCTCTGAAAGAGCAAGGGCCACAAGAATTCCCCATGGCGATATTTTCACTATGGCACTTGGTCAGAGATGCTCTTCTCAGTGATGACATTAGAGTCAAAGAGCAATTACAGAGCTTAAACAAAACCCTTGAGGAGATTCAGGAGGTAGAATCTGTAAGTTCTATTAAGAGTTTTGAGGAACAGGAAGTTTTAGGAACAGGTAGTACTAGAAAGGATATAGAAGAAGAAGAAGAAATTTTAGAAAAGGAGATCGCACTGATAAAAAAAGAAGTTAGAAAAAGAGGAAAGAAGGGAAGCAAACAGAGATGTCTCCATGAGACCTCCTCCACTAAATCCTTACACTGCTGCTTCTGCCCCTATGGACTTAGAGGCAGAATTCCAAGAGATTTGGGACAGGTTAAATAATCTAAGTAGAGAGAAGCTGATTTTTCCTGTTGTGGAAAATATTAATCAGCAGGGACAAAGGGCCAGGCAGCATAAAGCCCTGGCCTTTAAGGACATTAAACAGTTAAAAGAAGCTGTTGTGGACTATGGAGCTCATGCTCCTTTCACTGTAGCTTTGTTGGAATCCTTTGCAGAACCTTATACCCAATGATTGGATGCAGCTTTGCAGCGCTTGTCTTTCAAGGGGAGACTATTTGTTATGGAGAGGTGAAATGCAGGAAAATTGCAAAAAGACTGCAAACAAAAATGCTGAACATGCTTCCCCCAAAATAATCTTGACAAGTTAACTGGTGAAGGACAATACGCTAGCTTAGAAACACAGATTGCTTATGATCCTGCGATTTATGTTCAGATAGCTGCAACAGCCGTTAAGGCTTGGAAAACTTTACCTAACAAAGGATCACGAGAACAGCTTTCTAAGATCCATCAAGGATCTTCAGAACCTTATTCTGAGTTTATTGACTGCCTTATACAGGTGGGAAGTCACATTTTTGGGGATGTGGATTCAGCTATGCCAGTTGTTAAACATCTGGCCTTCGAAAATGCGAACAAGTTTTGTCAGCAAGTTTTACGCTCCCATAGAGATGGAGATTTGAATGACTTTATCCAATTATGCAGAGACATTGATGGCACTCACATAATGGGCCAGATTATTGTTTCAGCCCTTAAGGAAGGCCAAGACAGAGCTAGGCCTAGGAATTATTTTCAATGCAGAAGGTCAGGACACCTCAAAAGGAACTGCCCTGCTGGTATAGGAGCAGTTAATCAGCCCAGGAAATAAACCAGGTGTGCTGGTACAAGCCTTTAATCCCAGCACTTGGAAAGCTCTTGAGTTCAAGGCCAGTTTAGTCTACAGAATGAGTTTCTAAAACAGCTAGAGGCAGGTTTGCTATAAAAAAAAA
>NW_026068218.1:854070-873481 GCF_014885135.2 Alexandromys fortis
AAAAAAAAAAAAACATTTCTGCCTTCACAGGCAGAGATGATGGGACTCAAACTTCCGTCCTGCTTTCTTAAAGTTACTCCAAGATATTTTATGATATTTATGGATATTTAAAAGGATGATGTCTCATTTATTCTAAGTATAAAAGAGATACATTTAGGTTATTTTCAGATTCTGGCTATGATAAAGTAATTCTGCTGTAAGCAAGGCTGAGCATATGGTCTTATAATTAAACAGCTTTGTGTTTGGGCCCAAAAGGAGTATTGCTAAAGTTTTAAGGTAGATATTTGCCTAATTTTAAAAGAATGGACATAATGGGGGACCTCCCAGTGCTGGGGAGACTCTCACTTAGGTCTCAAAATGGCATGGGCCCATAAAATAGGTCTAGAGAAAAACCAGATGATGCATATTCAATGAATTTTACATAGATGTGTCTATACCTAAATATTCTGCATAGATTTTTGTTTTAGTTCTACTTTTTTTATATGTGTGACAAGTCTTCTCTCAGCTATTCATGAAGTCTATCACATCCCATGACAAAAATTATTTGAAAATTATATAATTCTAATATAATTATATTTCATGGTCATTTTTACCTACCAGAGATCTAAGGAAGTATGACTGAAACACAGGTAGGGAACTTCCAGAATAGAGCACTCAAGAAAGAGAATAAAACAAAACTGTGGCTGCAAAGGGCAGAGGGATTTCAGGAGAGAAGGAAATGGGAGGGTGATATAGGTCAGAGGCTACAAAGTAACAGCTAGGCAGGGTGAATAACTTAATATACAACATGAAGTTTAAAAGTAATAAAAGTTGTACTTTTTGGAGATTCCTATTAAATGAGTGGAGTTGGCTGCTTCCCCAGCCCTACATACAGCATTTGAATGAAGTAGCTATGGCAGAAAAATGGACACATCATTTATTTCTTTCCAGAGATATTTTTACATTTATATCTCCCGCATCATCCTTTGTTACTTGGAGCATTTTTTGGAACCTTCAATGTTAAATTCAACTGTAATTATTACAGAAACATGCACAGTATCATATTGAATGTAATATGTAATTGGAAAGGAAGGATCCTCCAAAAATAAGTTTCATTCTTTCTACTTAAGGCATGAAACAAAACCTGACTTTTCTTAACTCAGAATGAATCCACAGCCTCTCATTTCCTATGGAAACAAAACAAAACCTCTTCTGCAAAGTAACATACCTTTTGACTTCATTTTTGAAGTCAAAGTTTTTTCAGATTACCTCTCTTGGATTAATTCAGCAGCATTTATAAACAAATATATTTTGGAAGTTATTGCTCCATCCTCAACATTCAAACAATTTAAAGAGAACATAATAACATACAGTATCCAAATTCTCTGTGTGTTTTGATGATTATAATACATAATAAATTGCATGGGACAGTGAAACATTATTGCTGAATATTAAAGACTATATCTCACCTGAACTCAGAGAATATCAAAATATATACCTAAAACTTTAAAGTCTTAAGTTCTTATCGTAATTGAGTTCTGAGACTCTCTTGGTGTCTTCTTCACCCTATTTCAATAGAAATATAACTCTTAAAAAAGAGATCTATCAATAATTTGAATTATAACATATAAAAATTGCTATGATATTTATTAATATATGTGTATGAATAAATACACCTATGCATTCCACACTATTAGTGAATTAACTCATAATTTGAAAGTGGGTAGGAGAGGGTTGGCCTATTGAGGAAGGAAAGCTAAAGAAAAGATATAATTAAATTACAATCTCAAATAAAATAAAGATGTCTGACATTGTTATAAATAGTAGATAATCATAATGATTGAAAGAAATTTTCTTATGATATCAATATGAACTGATATAAAAACAGGCTTAAAATTCTTAAGCATAAAATTTTATGTAGTTCATCATAGTAGAAGAATAAATGTAGATTGTCTGCCCTTCAAAAGGCAGGCAAGGCAAACTTTGTACATGGATATATATGGTATTTGGACGGTTCCTGGTGGAGCAGAGCTATTAGGAGGCTGGTCCATAGTTGTGAGCAAAGGGCTGATAATAAAGACATTTTTGGATAATATTAGAAAGAACATATACATACATGCAGGTACGAATAATGAAAAATTATTTGAAACAAAGGAAGGAGAAGTATATGGAAGCTTTGAAGGGTGGAGAGAAAAGAAGAAATGGTGCAATCATATTATAATCTTAAAAAAGAAATACAGTTTTAAAAAATGAAAAAGCAAAATACTTTATTAACACAAGAATTGCATGACAGGAATTCTCCAGAAAATTTTATTAAATAGAATGACAGTCAAACTTTGCAATCTTTCTTTAAATTTTATTCTGTCACTGTATCTCATTATAAAAATTAGGGGTACCAATGTGTTTACTGTATTTACATTTAGTTATATCTTTCTTACAAATTTATCACTAAAATTATGTAACACTTCTTTTTACACTGAACTTCATGAGCAACACTTTCATAATGCCTTGAAATAGGGATAAAATATCCAACAAGCTGATCAACAGCTTTAAAACAAAAAGCATTACAGTGTGAATTAAAATGAATGTATATAAAAGCATTTTTCTTAATATTATATTGAGAATAAGATGGGACCAGAGGGAAGTTGTGGTCATACACATAAATAGGACATGGAATGGAAGTGGACTAGACAGAAAGCTACCAAACATCTTTTTACAATAGGACAGAAGAGACCAAGGAAGTCTAAGATTTTAAGAGATAAGAACACATATTCAAATGATTTTGAGCATGTGAAAAGGATCAACAAAAATTCTTCCTTTAAATCACTAGTCTTTATTGCTAATAAAGCTGGTTCCTAAATCTATTGTTCACTCTCCCAGTGTTGGTAAATAAAGATATTATAAACTTTACAGAAATAATAAGAGTCTGATTAGAAAATGTAGAGATAATTACTTCTTGCTAGAATCAAATCCTTCACAATTTAAATTTTATTTTTCTCTATGACTCTCAATTCTGAAATGTAACCAAGTAGTAGAATTCTGCCTTATTGTTAAAAAATGAATTTAATAAAAGTATGTAAGAGGTACTGTCACAATATTAAAATAATGGATTTTTTGAAATTTAAGAATATATAAAAAGTGCAATATCTAAGGTGATTTTGGAGAACAAAAATGGAAAAGCAGGGGTGTGAGTCAATACAGAAAATTTGGCCTATTTTGGAGCATTGGTATACTTTTAATTTTATTGTTTAGATATTGATTATGCACAATGAATTTTTGATTATGTTCTAATACATATTGAGAAAGCATACTAGTGATTGCACTAAAAATTTTGATTATCTTTTTCTTACTTCAGCTTTGAAGCTTGAGTAATACCATTTTCACTATGCTATGATATATTTTCATTTGTTCCAGTGCTGTTTGAAGCCTATTTTGTCTTATATAATTGCAAGTACAAGCCTTATATTTATTAGTTTTCCTGTGTCAGTTTGTGTTCTTATATTAAAACATTTCAATTGAATTTATAAAATTAAAACAAAATAATACAAATGACATCAAAGTCAATCTAATAAAATAAAAAATAGTCGAGAGAATGTGAAGAAATTTTTAATAAGTGAAGAACTCACCCTAGTGATATCCTTAATACTTAATATAGTAAATAATCACACCTCACATGTCTTTTGGATAGGTTTGTTATAATACAATGAATGGATTTAACATATAAAATAATAGCTTTTAAGACACAAATAGGTACTAAAAGCAACCTTTGTTTATTTGTTTGCATTAAAGAACTTAAAGGAAAAATTACTATAGCATAATGTTTAAAAAAGCATCTTAAAATTTTAAATTAATGGAATCTGAAAACTCTGCATGTTGAACATGAACACACACTCTTGACAAGTGCTTTAATTTCTTTTTTTTAAATACTGTATTAGTTACTGTTATTATTCTTTTGTTTATATATGTATTCACACAAGTCTATGCTATGGCTCACATGTAAAAAAACAGAGAATAACTTAGGAGAGCCTGTTTTCTCCTACCACCTTGTAGATTCTGAGAATGGAAGATCATGAGGAATGTGTAGCAAGTGCCTGTACCCTCTGAGTCCTCTTGTCTGCCTATTACTGCCTTAATATCTAAGATATCAATGTATGTGTTGTTTCCAATCAGATGTAAAACACATGTGAATTTGGAATATGAATTAATTTATTTTCCAATGCTATTATTCATTCAAGTTATCTAAGATGATTACAGCATAGTAAAAAAAAATTACCAATATAAAAAGGATTTACTTAACAAAAAGAAAACCTTACTGAATTTTCTGTTTATACTCTTATCCTTATCCCTAAGAAAAAACTGAATCTCCTAAGAATAGTTCCAAATTAATTTCTAACTCTTTGCAAGGTCACTTCCACAGCTGCAATTTGTTCTTACTCTACTTCTAAAATTACTGACTTTTAATATCATATGAACTTTCTACATTCTATACTCAGATACATTAATAAAGCCAGTATCATTGTCTCATCTTATTATATTTTTAGAAATTATTTTATATTGTAGTCAGACTGTAGCTTAAAATCATTAAAGTATTCTCAAAATTATTTATTCATCTCTTAAAATTTATTTGCTATAGAAATTTTAATCCAAAGAAAACTTGAAAAATATAAATCTCTTCAGGTAACATGTAGACTACTGAACTGCTTTAAAAAGAATGAAAATATAAAACTATAAAAACCCAAAATAATTATGCTTTTGGGACTCCTCAGATAAGTAAAGTAGTGTACGATGAAGCTTCAAAGGCATTTCCTGGCATCTTTTCCCACCAAAGTCTCATTCTTTCACCCTAGTACTCTCTCTTTCTCTTGTTCTCTCTAACCTTTTACTTTCTATGTCTAAGTACTGCTGAGATACAAAGGAAACGACATCCATTCTATTTTGAAGAACTAGCAATGTAAATCTGCCATACTAGCATGCATTAATTAGACTTCTAAATATATAATGAAATTTACAGATAAAATAAAACTTAAATGAAGAGGCAATAAAATTTTAATTGTAATGGCACTATTGCACTCATGATGGTCTTATGCTAAGCACAAAAGTGTAGCAATATTCCCAGCAATGTTGCATAATAAGATAAATTTGAGCCAATTTGTAACCGTAAAATCTTCAATATTGTCACTTCTGTTCAATTAAAAAATATTCTACTAAGGAATTTTGTGTTTTTACCACCCATAAAAGTGGTTTTCCTTTCTAATTATCCCAATATCTATAGATGTAATATGGTTTTCTGAAAATTTATTTTGTTTGCAAAATTCCTATGATCCTCAGTAATTACCAGGATAAAATAAAAATTCAAAACCTGTTGTACTCAAGTATACTTGTTTCAAATTAGATACCTGACCAAAGGTAGATTAGCGTGGCTATAAATTCTAAAATATGATAGAGAAGGTGTAGTCTTGTCATTGAACTTAATCACTTGAATTCCAATCAGCATAATAGGAATCACAGATTATAATGGTTTTATGAAGTCTAACATTTGCATACTTTTCCTTTTTGAGATAGACTTGAGGCAGATATCACACATTTTTCTTAGTGAGGTGAACATCTTGTGGCAAGTATGTTTTCAAAGTTACCACAATTTCAGTTATAGAAGCTAAAAATAAACCAGGAAAACGGATCAATGGGGCGATAAAACTATTTAGAAATTTTACAGTTAATGAGGAATATATGGTGTGAAAATCATTTTGTTTTTTTTTTCCACATCCAAGTTACAAGGTTTTATGCAATCCATATTAGAACATTGAGGAATAATTCCTAGCTAAACTAGAGAGATCCACACAGCCTGCCTGATGCATAAGGAAATTTATCCACTCAATGTTCTTGTAAAAGCTTACTTCTTTTTAAGTGTCTTTTAAAATGGAAGGAATCATGCAAACCTTTCATGTTCATCATAACTGACTGAACTTTCTAGTGACTACTACAAAATTAAATTCAAAGCAGCACAACTTCATACTGTGAGCTAGAACAGAAAGCAGAGGATGGGCTAATTCTGTGCCTTCTGGACCTGAGAAAGTGGCTGATGTATTCTATAAGATTTAAAAATTATTCTGTGAAATATTCTATAAATGAATTCAATAAGATATATTTTTTCTGACTTTTCACAGTGGTTCCTCTAGAGTCATGACTTTAGTCAAGTTGGGATGAACACACTACTCCTTATCTCAAAAGTCTCAGCACCAGCTTTTACTTGCCACTTGCATAATCACTAATGTTGATATATAGTAACAAGTGATCAACATTCTGTAGTTATCAGTGCTGAGAGATCAGGGCCTCAGGCTCAGAACAATTTTTGTAGTTACTCTAATGGTAGGCTAACGTCCCCAAGAGCTCACAGTCATCTGAACAGTTCTGCCTCGTATACTCTGAAAGGGAACCCCGCACTTACATACACTAGCACCAAACAGCCTGAAAGCACCCTCTTGAAATGTTCACAATTCTCAGGAAAAAAAGCCTTGAAAAAGAAGCAACTGGCATTTTCCTGCTGCTTAATCTTTTTCTATCATCAAAAATTGTACATTATTCTTAAAATTTTATATACAGAAACTATCTGTTTTAAAAGCAATGTTTTATCAATTGAAAGTTGAGTAAGATTTTATTTCTACATTTCCTATATGCTACTAAACAGTGTTTGGTTCAGTCCCACACTACAGAGTACCCACACTATAGTGGTCTTAAAAAGCCAGAAGACATTCTGCCAGTTACATCTTACTGAGAAATGGCCAACGAATTGAAAATAACAAACCAATTTTCTTTTATAATATAAAAAGTTTTCTTTTAGATCCTGTTTTAATCTATATATTTTAGGACGCATGCCTTATCTATCTAAGGTGGTGGGATTATAGGCAAGTATCAATGTATCAAAAAGCCTTATTTATTTGTCTGTATATTTCTATGCACATAATGTGGTTGTGTGCACATTGCATTCATGAGTATATGAAGGGTAAAAACATTTTTTACCAGAGTAAAAACTCTGGTGTTGTTCTTTAGACTGTCTACTTTCTTTAATGCAAGGTCTCTGATGCAAGGTCTCTCACTGACTTGTAAGTAACTAAGTAGGCTAGTCTGGGTGCCAAGATTGTTCTAGGAATCTGTCTCTACCACTGAGTGTTGTGCTTATAATTGCCAGTCACCACAATTTCTAAAAATAGATTTTTGAGAATCAACTCCGATCCTGGTGCTCATAAACAAGAACTTTAGCAAATGAATTGTTTTTTTTCCAATCCCATTTTTAAATTACTTTTTAAAAAGATTTATTATGTAAACAGTGTTCTACATGCATATATGCCTGCATGCCAGAAGAGAGTACCACATCTCATTATAGATAGTTGTGAGCTACCACGTGGTTGCTGGGAATTAAACTCATGACCTCTGAGAGAGACTGCTCATAACTCTGCTTGTTGATCTAAATATTCTTGATTATTCTTGATGTAAATATTGAGGGAACCTGAAATAAGCAGACTGCCCTATAAACCATGTGTGTAACTTTTTCACATCCAATTGTATAAAACCATAGCAAGCATATTTATAATAAATGGTATTTTAAATTCTTCCTTTTAGTAACCATAACCATAACCTAGGGTTTCAAGAACAAGAACATTCAGCAGTTTCATGTATCCTTGTCTGACCCCTATTTTTCATTCAAAATTGCTCATGAGTTCATGAGTGAAGCTTATCTTTATTCAGAAAAAAAATGCCAATTATATCTTTCATCCATGTGAATAAGTGATACAAATGAATGCTAGAGATGTAAGAGAGAAAAGAAAACAACATAACTCTACATGAATAACTAGGAATATAGAATTATAGGAAAATGAGGATTTAGTATACGGCTATGTGAAGAATATTGCACAGATAACCATGAAAAGCACTCTGCCTTGGTTCCTGTTTACCGTTGCCTTTCTAGTTTAAGATAGTATATACGCCTTGTGTGGGGGATGATTGTAGAACTTGTCCTCTGCTTACACATGCACTAATATAGTGCTGTACACTTTTCAATAATCAGAATTACAAAATATTTCTATGCATAACCTATTTTATTACAATTACTTCACTTATGAAATTGTTGAAAGTATTTTTTGAATCATTCGCAAATTGGACAAGAAGATCTTCTACAAATCATTGAGGCAACAAAGAACTATTGCAGAATTTATGTACATTCATTTTATTAAAGTTACATTTGGCTTCCTTAAGCAGAGCGTGTTTTATATATAATAATATCCAACCACCCAAAAAAAAAAGCTTATGGAATTTCAGCAGGTGATGTAGGATGCTATCTTGAATAAACTCTATTATACATAGGAGTAGCACTTCGCCACGGGTATGAAGGTGACAATCCACTTTTACCTTTCATAAATTTTTTCAAATATCATGTGCTAACAATCATCTCACATCTAGTATTACCATTTCATGTATGTAGGCTATAATTTTGAAAAATTGCAGAAGTTATACTCCATTGCTAGTGAAAATCATTCTTTGTTATGTGGAAATTTACCTTATGTATTAATTTTTTTAGGGCAATTTTGACATTTTTATTTCTCAGACTGTAGATCATGGGATTCAACATAGGCACCACAATGGTATAAAACACAGATGACAATTTACTTTGTCCCAGAAAGTTGACTGATGGTGGCTGAAAATACATGAATGTTAAAGAACCGTAGAAAATAGCAACAGCCATTATGTGGGAGCTGCAGGTGCTGAAGGCCTTGAGTCTTCCCTCAGTGGAATGAATGTTGAGGATGCTGACAATGATGAAGATGTAGGAACTAAGAATGGTCATAGCTAGTATAAGAATGTTAAATGAACCAAGGGACCATAATAGTACTTCATTGATAAAAGTACTAGAGCAAGAGAGCTCTAGTAATGGGAAATAATCACAGAAGTAATGCCTTATTATATTATCCTTACAGAAAAGCAATCTTATCATGAAGAAAGCATAAACTGTGGCACTAAGAAAACCCATACCATATACCCCAGCAATCATCCACAAACAGACTTGATAGGACATGATTACATTGTAAAGCAAAGGGTTAGAGATAGCCACATAGCGGTCATATGCCATTGCAGCCAACATGTAACATTCTGCAACAGCAAAAACACAGAAGAAGTAGAACTGAGCCATGCATTCTGGATAGGAAATGACATTCTTATCTGCCACAAAATTCACCAGCATTTTGGGAGTAATGACAGTAGACTGACAAAAGTCAATAAAGGACAGACTGCTGAGTAAATAATACATGGGTGTGTGAAGCTGAGAACTGAACAGAATCAAGATGATCATTCCTAGATTTCCCACAACTGTAACCAAATAGACTCCTAGAAAGATGAGGAAAAGTGGCAATTGGAGTTCTGGATTCTTTGTTAACCCATCAAGGATGAATTCAGTCAATGAGGTTTGATTTGCTTCTTCCATTCTCTTCTAGAAAATCAACGTGAGAGAAAAATTTTATATGGAAGAAAAATGTGAGTGTCCATTCTCCTATCAATCAGTAAATTTTGAAACAGAATTCAATTTTTTAGGTATCCTTAATCAGCTGTCAACCTATTTTCTACCCAAATAGTCAGATATTTTGTAGTCCTTATAAAAAGAGGTATGCAAAGAATAATCAATCAGATGATTGCATACTTGTGACTTTGTCATAAGAACTCTGTGTATATGTACCCATTTCCTACCGACTGCAAACAATTCTAGCACCCCTTATTGAGTGTTTCAAGTATTTGTCATGTCTTAGTAATAGCACCTCTTTTTTGGTAGAAAATATTTTATATGTGGTAACTTAAAATCATTATGAAAAGACATCAATAGCAAACTCGAATTAATGGCAGATAAATAGAAGCATTGGATACAAATTAATTAATAAATAAGCTTACACATCTATGCTGATTTTCTTAGTTAAAATTTTGGATTTTGTTTGCTATGTTAAATTATAGCTTTCATTATATTTTTTCATGAATGTTTTCTACTCTATGGATAATACTGTTTATTTAAGACAAGGGCTACCAGACTGGCCTTACATTCACAATCATTGCCTATTTATTCCCATGTTTCAAGGTAAATTATTAAACAAAGCTTCAGTCAGTACTTAGAATAATTCATTTTAGCCTTTTCATCTACTAAAAGTATCCCATAAAACTCCACCTGAATATATCACTTAAGAAATATATCCATTTATGTCTTAAGGACTTTGTTCCCTTGGATTCACTGACCACATTGTGTTACTGGGTTCCATCATTTGATTTGGAGTTGTTAGCCAGTGAGATTTCTATAACTCCTGGAAAAATCACAGGCTCTTATCAATGCTATTGGTCTTTCTAGAGCTCAGTGGAAAGACATTGTTGCTGAAGGTACCCTGTCCTTGGTCACAGAACTTGGAGCTATCAGGATATTACTGGCCTGAAAGTGTCATTCTTATTGGCTATCTTTCACAGTACTGGGAATAATCTCAGACACTACCAGAGGAGAAAAATGCTCAAAAATCTTATCCAGCTTGGCACCTTGTGAGCTATAAAAACATATTGACTGCAAAACAATCTAATTGTTACATTAGTGGCATGAACATATAGGAATATTGAACAATTTTCTCTTCCACAAGATAAAACTCCTATATGACAACATTGTCATACTAAGAACCTCTTGATCTTGATGCCCATAAATGGACTGCATTTGCTTATGAATATTTTAGTTGTCTATTTTTTAATTATCTTTTATAGATATTCCATGTACACAATGACATTTTTGCTGCTGTTATATTATCTATTGAGCAAAAAACTATATTCCTACACAAAAATTCTTATTACTTTAATTATTAATACTTGAGTCACATTCTTTCTCACTAAGCTATGATGTACTTTCTCTGTGCTGATATACTCTTTGAAGCTTGTTTTTTCTTAAATAAAGATATCACCAAAAGCTTTACATTTGCTAGTCTTTGTATGTCAATTATCACTGTAATTTGATTTTATTAATATGTGTCCTTATATTAAAACATATTTTAATTAATTTTTAATATTTTATAAAATAAATAGAAATAGAATAAATTATGAACAAGTTAGTACAGAATAACTAAATTCAAGCTAAAATAACATAGACAGTTCTTATACTATGAATCTTTTATGCAGTTCTGAGAGAACCTGAAGAAAATTCTGATAATAGAAGAACTCACCATAGAAATGTTTTAATACTCTACATAGAAAAAAGAGAAAAAAAAAGAAAGAAAACAGTAATGCTCACAGAGATGTGCAGAGGGTTCTCATAATCCATTGAAAGAATTTCACATTTAAGTCATATCTTTTAAGAGACTATTGTAGTACGTAAGCAACCTTTGTCTACTTTGGATTACTTAAGAATTGACAGTTAAAATAATTATAGAATAATGTTAAAATATGTGTGTCTTAAAAAGTAACAATAATAGAATCTGAAAACTCTGGAGACATGTAACTTTCAGTATATAACTTTCTTCTTGAATCTCTCTGTATGTAACATTCACATAGAGTATTAGCAAGTATTTTAATTTCATTTATAAATAGCATATTTATTATGATTATTAATTGTGTTTGTTTAAATGGTATGCATTGCATTAGTATATGTCATGGCACACATGTGAAGGCAACAGAATAACTTTGGAAAGTTTCTTTAATCCTTCAACCATGTAGATTCAGAGGACTGAAGGCAGGTTATCAGCATTGCTTGCAAGTGCGTTTACCCTCTGATTCATCTCGTCTATACAGTAAGTACTCTAATTTCTAAGAGAATAATGTATGTAGTAACTTTTCAATCAGATTTAAAATTACTTTGAATATGAAATATGATTAATTTAATTTTTCATTTGTTATTCATCAAAATTTACTAAAATAATTCCAACAATATTAAAATTTACCAATGCTAAATTAAAACATGTATATGAAGAGAATAAACCTTGCTGTACTTTTTTTTATAGTCGTAGACTTAGTCCCAAGAGAAAGCTGATTCTCCACAGAGCAGCTCCAATTTTATTTTTGACTTTTCACAAAGTAACATCCACAGCTATAAATAATTTGTTCGTATCCTATTTCAAGATTTATTGAATATTAGCATTATATCAACTTTCCATATTCTAGACTCACCTACAATATTAATCAATTACACCAGTTAAGACAGTGCTATTACCTCGTCTCTCGTCTTTATATTTGGAAATTATGTTATATTATAGATAGACTAGTCGCTTATAAAAGCCCTAAATATATACAAAATTATATATACAACTCTTAAACTTAGTTATTTATACAACTTTTACTCCATGCTAAACTAGATGATTATGAATCACTTTGGGAAGCTTGTAGAGATCTGTACTGCATAAAGTATAAGAATAAAATTATACAGTCATAAAAATACAAAATGTTTATGCATTTGGGAGGCATTAAAATAAGTAAAATCAGTCTAAATATATGCTTCCAAGACAGTTTCTAACATTTTTACCCACCCATTTTTTGCTTTTCCTTTGCTCTCTCACATTCTCCATTTCCATCTAAATATTTCTGAATTACAAAGGTAATGACAATGTCCTCATGTCATTGCAGAAGTAAAGGTAAAGTGAAATCCACTCTGATTTAAAGAACTCACCACCTAATTCTGGAGTTTTGTATTTTTTAGTGGAATTCAACTCCAAATATGTGATGAAATTTGCAGGTAAAATAAAGATGACAGGTAAAGGCAGTAAATTTGTAATTTAAATGATTAATACTGCATACTGATATTCTTAGGCTCAGTACAAATACGTACCAAACTCATGGTAATAATGTACAATAAGCAAAAATTTGAGCTAATGAACAATCATAAAATTTGAAAAGACATCACTTCTTTTGAGTTAATGAAAATGATGCTAATTATTTTATATTTTCATATTTCATAACATGCTTTTACTAAATAATTATTCAAATGTCTTTAGATTCAATATCGTTCTCTAAAAATTTCTTTGGCCTACAATGCAACTTAAGGTCCAATATGTTCATCAGGGAGGGAAATGGGAGGCTGGGAGGAGGCAGAAACTTTTTTTTTCCTTTTCTCAATAAAAAAATGAATATTAAATGTAAAATATGTTACATTTAAGTTTAGTTGTTTCAAATTAGTTTCCTAAACAAAGCTAGTTTAATGGGGCTATGCATTTTGTAATGCAGAAGAAAGGTCTAATCTTGTCATTGAAGTTAATTGCCTGAATTACCATGATCATAATAGGAATCACATATTAAGAGGGTTTTATGGAGTCTAACACTATGAAAGTTTTTCTTTTGGAGTTAAACTTGAGCCAAATATTACACATTTCCCTGGGTAAGGTGTACTTCTTGTGGAGAGCATGCCTTCAAAATTATTTCAAAGACAAAAATATCCATGGAAATGTATCTAAAGACAAATAAATTTCTTTAAAAAATTTAAAACTTACTGGGATATATAAAAATTATGGAGTGAAAATATTTCTTCATGTGCAAGATTTAATGCAACTCATATGAAAACACCAAAACATAAATCCTTACTAGGTCAAGATAGTCCACGCATCATTCTATGATGCATAGGGAAATGAAGATCTGGAACATCATTTATATATAAACAGTAATTGAACTGTAATAATAATTTAAATAAGATATGCAATAAACATTCCAGTTCAAAGGCATGCAATTACAATATCAGGAAAAATTCAGCATGTGCTGAGGACCTGAGTTAAGTCCTCATTCTCCTGTGGATAACTTAGTGGTTACCATCAGAAACCTTGGTCTCTTCTACTTATCCCATCAAACAATAATTATAACACAAATATCTATGTATTCAAGAATTGGGAAACACTGTTATACATGGATGCATTTCATCTGTCTGATAAAGATAATAATAGATGTCCCCCTAACGAGGTACAATGACAGATCAAAAATCATCCAGAATATATGTTTTCTTACATAATGTAAAATGATGTCTTTGGACTTTATTATATGCTAAGGGAAGGAAATAGAGAGAGCTTCTATTAGTGTGTGACATCTAAGGTATTTCAGTATGTTAATATTAATTGAAATAAAGAAATTAGGAACTTATTCCTGGGCATAAAATGTATTCAGGCAGTGATGTAAACAGACTATTCCAATAAGCACACCATTTATTTGTCAAATATTTACTTCCCTTAGAGTCTTCATAAATTGAACTGACTGGCCCTCCCTACTGAATAATAAAAGTACTCCTTTAATAACTGAATAAACGAACCAAGTTAGTAATAGGGTACAGATTTTCACAGTGGTTTCTCTAGACTCATGAATCACTCTCTTTTTCTCTAACATTGTCAGCACAAATTATACTTCCCACTCACAAACTCTCTAATACTGTTGTGCTCAGTACTGTGCAATCATCACTGCTGAGGTACCAGGGCCCTGTACTTAGTCTCAGAACTATATTTGATGTTGATGTAATGACAGGTTAACAACCCTAAGAATTTCTTGTGCTCTAGAGTTGGCAACAGTCTCACCTTTTGCTCACCTGAGCAGTTTGCCTCCTATACTCTGAAGGTTTACCTTAGAATTATATATGCCAACACCAAATAACAAGATCACACAGTCTCCAAGGACTTCCAACTCTCAGGAAGAAAACCCTTGAAAGGGAAACAAATGTCATTTCCCAACAGGATAATGCTTTTCTGTTATCAAAAACAACCTCCATTGGTGGTAAAGATTTATTTAGATATACCACCTAAATTAAAATCAATATTTTGATAAATGAAATCACAATAGAATTGAAGATTCTACATATCTGATGGCTCCTAGTGCTGTCGTTTCCAGCACACATTATAGTGAGCTGGTCTAAAATGTCAGAAGATAGTCTGGCATATCTTATTGAGAAGCTCTTAGAGATTTTAAAATAATAAACTAATTTCTCTTTCACTAAAGGTTGCTCTTATATCGTATCCAACTCAACAATTTGTATACTTGAGGACTGATGCCTCATCTACCCAAGTAGGTGGGATTATAAGCAATCAATCATCAATGCATGAGGAATTCTTATTGATTTGTCTGTGTATATCTATGAATGTAAAAAAGTTGCATGTGCATGCATATGCATGAGTATTTGAAGGGCAAAGGACTTGTTTTGGTGTTCCTCAGATTGTCCATATTTTTGGATGCAAGATCTCTTACTGGCCTGGAATTAGGCAAGTAGCTAGTCTGTATGACTAGTTTGTCTTAGCAGTATACCAATCTCTACCACCCAGTTTGTGTTTGGATTTGCCAGTATTTGTCCCTAGTTTTTAAAAAGGATTTTTGAGATTCAACTTGAATCCTGTTGCTTGTAAGCAAGTACTCTGGCAAATGAATTACTTTTTCTACCCCTATTTTAACTACTGTTTTATATTATTATTTTTTAATTGTGGAATAATGTAATTTAATTCATGGTTTCTTGATGATTTAAATATTGTTTTCTAAAAGCAAAATCAGAAAAAAAAGTGCACTCACTTTGTTATAGACACTCACAGTTGGTTTCAGCTGACAACAAAACACAAACTTAGGTTCACTTACCGAGAATGAACCTCAGAAGAGCAGACTAACTTCTGGCTTGTGTGTGATTCTTTTTCTTAACATCTAATTGGATAAAACCAAAGCAAGAACATTCAGAGCAAAACATGGTATTCTTCCTTTAAATAATACAAAACCTGAATTTAGCAAAGAAATGTAAGAACATTTAATAATTGGTGGTCCCATTACTATACCCAATTTTTCATTCTAAACTAACCATTATTTAATGACTGGGACATGATCTTTATTCAGAAAACAATTTTCCAGTTTTATCTTTTTTCCCTAGTGAATAATGACACAAATACATGCTACAGTGAAAAAAAGTAGCTTTGAGTCTGAAACTCAGAATGCTAAGAAAGGAAGACACCATAGCTCTATATTAAAAAGATATATGAAGCAGACCAATGACTCTTTGTAATGAACACTTGAACATAAATATATATGGACAAAGGGTTTACTACATGACTTAGCGTGTGATAGTCCAGATTCCATCGAAAGATATTTTCACCTTTTCTTCTTTCTTTTTTTCTTTATTTTTTGTTAAAATTTATCTTCTTTGTGTGGAGCAGGTCTGCAAATGAATAGGGCAGATAGGCAGGAATAGAAAATGAATAGGATTGCCGGGCGGTGGTGGCATAGTCCTTTAATCCCAGCACATGGGAGTCAGAGGCAGGCTGATTTCTGTGAGTTTGAGACCTCGATACCAGCCTGGTATACAAGAGCTAGTTCCACGACAGGCTCAAAACTACAGAGAAACCCTGTCTCGAAAAAACAAAAAACAAAAAAAGAAAGAAAGAAAGAAAGAAAGAAAGAAAGAAAGAAAATGAATAGAATCAAAACTATGATGTAGAAGAGATTTTCAGTTTTATATGGTTCTACTTAATTGTTTCTCTCAGTGTCTGTGCTACTAAGATTATATTTAGGAGTGTTCTCCTGTGCCAATGCTTGCAAGTGTACTTCCTACTTTCTCTTTAGTGAGGTTCAGTGTCATTGCCTTTATGTTGAGGTCTTTGATCCATGTGGACTTGTGTTTTAGGCATAGTAATAGATATGTATCACTTTTTATTCTTCTACATGTTGATATCCAGTTATACTAGCACCATTTGTTAAATATGCTATCTTTTTTTATATTTTATATTTCTTGCTTCTTTGTCAAAATTCATGTGTTTATAGGTGTGTGCATTAATATTTGGGTCTTTGATTTGGTTCCATTGGTTCTCTTGTCTGTGTTTATGCTAATACCAGGCTTTTTTCAGTACTGTAGTTCTGTAGAAGTGTTTGAATTCAGGGATTGTGATTTCTCAAGAAGTTCTTTTATTGTACATTGTTTGGGCTATCCTGGCTTCTATGCTTTTCCATATGAAGGTAAGTACCATTCTTTCAAGGTCTGTGAAGAATTTTCCTGGAAGTTTGATGGACATTGCATAAATCTGTAGATTGCTTTTGGTAAGATTGGCATTTTTGCTGTTAATTCTACCTACCCAAGAACATGGCAGAGCTTTCATTTTCCGGTGTCTTCTTCAATTTCTTTCTTCAAGGATTTATAGTTCCTGAAGTACAGGTCTTCTACTTGTTTGGTTAGAGTTACTCCAAGATATTTTATGCTATTTGTGACTATTGTAGAGGGTGATGTTTCTCTGATTTCTGTCTCAGCCCATTTATCATCTGTGTAAAGGAGGGCAACTGATTTTTTTAAGTTAATCTTGTATCCTGCTGCATATCTGCAAGTTTTTATGAGTTGTAAAAGTTCCTTGGTGGAACTTATGTAACTATCATATCATCAGCAAATAGTGAATGTTTCACTTCTTCTTTTCTAATTCGTATCTACTTTATCTCCTTTTGTAGTCTTATTATTCTAGCTATGTCCTCAAGAACTATATTGAATAGATATGGAGAAAGTGGGCAACCATGTCTTGTTCCTGATTTTAGTGGTATCGCTGTCATGTTTTTTTTTTTTTCCATTTAGTTTTATGTCGGTTGTATTAACAATAATTTATACCTAGACTTATTAATTCCTATTTGTAGACTATGTCTTCCTACAAATTGCAGAAGTTATTCCCTATTGCTAATGAAAACTATTCTTTGTTGAGTGAAAGTACATTTTTTACATTAGCTTTTTTAGAACAAGTTTGACAAGTCCTAACTTGATTATTTTGTGAGACTAGATCATGTCAGCCAACATTCTTGATATTGTTCAGCATGTAGAATAGAGAGGAAACTGCAACAGATGTGTTCTAAAATACTGGATCTTCTAGGCCATCCACTGCTTTCAGAGACTTTTCAGGGTGTCTTCATCGATCAAACCTGATGTTTCCAACCAAGAATGAATGCACAGCTTCTCATTTCCTGTAAAAAAATAAAAGCAAAAACTCTTTTCCAAAGACATTCATATTTCAATTTATATTTTGAAGTCAAAGCATTTTCAAAATATGTAAGTTGGATTAATCCAATGACATTTATAATAAAATGTTTCTTTTTGCAATTGTTTTTTTTTATCAACAAAGACACACAATAAAATAAAATATCCAGGTTCTTTGTGTATTTTCTATCTCCACATAGCGTTTATTTTAATCTTATTACTTGATTTTCATTTTTTAGTTTTGGTTTATTGAGACAGTGTTTCTTTACATATCATTAGCTGTGGTGGATCTCATCTGTACCCTAGGCTGGGCTCAAATTCACATAGATCTCCTGTCTCTTTCACTCAAGCGCTGGAATTAAAGGAATACAACACCACTCTCCACTCTCTATTTCATGTTTTAAGAAATTTCTTTGTCCTCTCTTTCTCTCCCAAGTCTATGTATATTTTTAAAAATACTATAAACTGCTTAGAGTTTTTTTTTTTCCTGTCTAAATCTGTCTTTTCTGTATATATCTATCTTTTACATCAGCAAATAGTGAACACATGAGTCTTGAATCTGCTAAGCAGCATGGCAAGGATTAACGCTGCAACTTTGGTGGCTGGCTCTGCTCCATTCTTTAGCTTCCTAAGAGTCTAACTTCATGGCAGAGGTATGGGAAGGAGACATGTTTAATGTCACTGCTTTGTGGAGTTTCTGGGTCCATGACAGCATTAAGAAGCATGCTGTCAGATGCTCATGAACACCATTCAAGTATTTGGTGGCAGGGCCTCATAAATGAGCTATAAGATATTCCCTGCTAAAGCTGAGTCAGGAAGCCTCTCTTATAGGAGTCATGCCTCTACTTGCCTCTACTGAACAGAGCTCATCTGAGAAAATGCAGCTACCAAGAAGTCATGCTTACCACTGTTCTTTTCTGTCCAGAATCCCTTCCTGAGGACTCTCAGCTATTATGTGAATGTATATGCTAAACTTTGGGTGCCACTTATAGCACCATTTTGTCAGGTGGGTTCTGTTTGCTAGAGGAAACCAGAGGCATAACTCATTTGAAAGAGGCTGTCTGACATGGTATTAGTGGCAAATGTCTCACAACTCTTTTAAGACACCTAGGTACCAAACATTAAATGTTGTCATATGCCATAACAACCAACATGTGACAATCTGCAAAAGTAAAACCACAGAAGTAGTAGACACGAGCTATCCATTCTGGGTAGAGGATGAAATTCTTCTCTTTCACAAAGTTATCCAACATTTTGGGAGTAATGACAATGGACTGCCAACAGTCAATAAAGGAGAGACTGCTGAATAAATAATACATGGGTGTGTGAAGCTGAGAACTAAACAGAATCAAGAGTTGTCGTGCCCAGGTTTCCTATCATTCTAATAACATAGATTGCTAGGATGATAAGGATCAGTAGGAACTGGAGCTCTGGAGCCCCTTCTTTTTTCAAATTATTTGGAAGCCTAAAAACATGAGTTGTAGAAAGAGCCATTTC
>NW_026068218.1:876751-879032 GCF_014885135.2 Alexandromys fortis
ATCTATCTATCTATCTATCTATCTATCTATCTATCTAACTATCTATCTATCTCCTTTTGCTTTCTATCTCTAACTACTGCTGAAATATAAAGGAAATTACATCCATTCTATTTTGAAGAACTAGAACATAAATCGGCCATATTCCCATATATTAAATAGACTTGTCTATAAATATGTGCTAAAATTTATAAATATAATAAAACTGAGATGAGGAGGCAATAAAATTTTAATTGTAATGGTTACTTTTTCATTACCATGGTCTTATGCTATGCAGAAAAGTGTTGCAATATCCACAGTAATGTTGCATAAGATACCTTGTGTGTAGGATGATGGTAGAACCTGTGCTCTGCTAACACATGAACTAATATAGTGCTGTATACTATTTAATAATCAGAATTAAACAATATTCCCATTACATATCTCATTTTATTTCTATTGCTACATTTATTGAATTATTCATAGTATTTTTGAATAACTTGCTAATTGAACAAGAAGACCTATAAATCATTGAGGCAACAAAGAACTATTGCAGAAATTTATGTACATCCATTTATTTAAAGTTATGTTAGGCTTGCTTAAGCAGAGCTTGGTTCATATATGAAAACATAACCAACCAAATA
This sequence comes from Alexandromys fortis, assembly GCF_014885135.2. NCBI lineage: Eukaryota > Metazoa > Chordata > Mammalia > Rodentia > Cricetidae > Alexandromys > Alexandromys fortis. The sequence continues at coordinate 877,372 of NW_026068218.1, forward strand.
AAACAGCTTAGGAAATATTTAGCAGGTGAAGTAGGATGATGTCTTGAATAAGCTCTATTATACAAAGGAGTAGCACTTTGCCATGGGTATGAAGGTGACAATCCACTTCTACCTTTGGTACATTTCTTCCAAATACCATATGCTAACAATCGTCTCACATCTAATGTTACTAATCCTGTATGTAGGCTATATCTTCCAATGAATTGCAGAACTTATACTGTATTATTAATGAAAGTCAGTCTTTCTTTTATGGAAATTCACCTTTTGTATTAATTTATTGAGAGCAACTTTGACATCTTTATTTCTAAGGCTGTAGATCATGGGATTCAACATAGGCACAACAATGGTATAAAACACAGATGACAATTTACTTTGTCCCAGGGAGCTGTGTGATGGTGGTTGAAGATACATGAAAGCTAAAGAACCATAGAAAATAGCAACAGCCAAGATGTGGGAGCTGCAGGTGCTGAAGGCCTTGAGTCTTCCCCCAGTAGAATGAATGTTGAGGATGCTGACGACGATGAAGATGTAAGAACTGAGAATGGTCACAGCTGGTACAAGAATGGTAATTGAATCAAGGGACCATGCTAGTACTTCATTGATAAAAGTACTAGAGCAAGAGAGCTCTAGTAATGGGAAATAATCACAGAAATAATGCCTTATTATATTATCCTTACAGAAAAGCAATCTCATAATGGAGATAGCATAAGCTGTGGCACTAATGAATCCCATACCATATACCCCAGCTATCATCCATAAACAGACTTGATAGGACATGGTTACCTTGTAAAGCAAAGGATTAGAGATAGCCACATAGCGGTCATATGCCATTACAGCCAACATGTAACATTCTGCAACAGCAAAAACACAGAAGAAGTAGAACTGAGCCATGCATTCTGGGTAGGAGATGACATTCTTCTCTGTCACAAAGTTTAGCAGCATTTTGGGAGTAATAACAGTGGACTGACAGCAGTCAATTAAGGACAGACCACTGACTAAATAATACATGGGTGTGTGAAGCTGAGAACTGAACATAATCAAGATGATCATGCCTATATTTCCCACAATTGTAACCAAATAGTCTCCCAGAAAGATGAGGAAAAGTGGCAGTTGAAGTTCTGGAATATCTGTTAACCCATCAAGGATAAATTCAGTCACTGTGCTTTGATTTACTTCTTCCATTCTCTTCTGGAAACTCTACATGAGAAGAAAATTTTATATAGAAGAAAAATGTGAGTGTCCATTCTCCTCCCACTCAGTAAATTTTGAAACAAAATTCAAATTTTTAGGTATCCTCAGTCAGCTGTCAACCTATTTTCTACCCAAATAGTCAGATATTTTGTAGTCCTTATAAAAAGAGGTATGCAAAGAATAATCTATCAGATGATTGCATACTTGTAACTTTGTCATAAGAACTCTGTGTTTATGTATCTATTTCCTACCAACTGCAAACCATTCTAGCACACCTTATTGAGTGTTTCATGTAATTGTCATGTCTTAGTAATAGCACCTCTTTTTTGGTAGAAAATATTTTATATGTGGTAACTTAAAAACATTATGAAAAGACATAAATACCAAAATCAATAATGGCTGATAGATATAAGCAATGGATAAAATTAATTAATAAATAAGCTTACACATCTATGCTGTTTTTTTTTTTT
>NW_026068218.1:881397-887361 GCF_014885135.2 Alexandromys fortis
AAAAAGTATAAGAATAAAATTATACAGTCATAAAAATACAAAATGTTCATACATTTGGGAGCCATTAAAATAAGTAAAATCAGTCTAATACCATGCTTCCAAGATAGTTTCTAGCATTTTTACCCACCCATTTTTTGCTTTTCCTTCACTCTCTCTCATTCTCTATTTCCATCTAAATATTTCTGAATTACAAAGGTAATGAAAATGTCCTCATGTCATTGCAGAAGTAAAGGTAACGTGAAATCCACTCTGATTTAAAGAACTCACCACCTAATTCTGGAGTTTTGTATTATTTAGTGGAATTCGACTTCAAATATGTGATGAAATTTGCAGGTAAAATAAAGATGACAGGTAAAGGCAATAAATTTGTAATTTAAATGATTAATACTGCATACTGATATTCTTAGGCTCAGTACAAATACGTACCAAACTCATGGTAATAATGTACAATAAGCAAAAATTTGAGCTAATGAACAATCATAAAATTTGAAAAGACATCACTTCTTTTGAGTTAATGAAAATGATGCTAATTATTTTATATTTTCATATTTCATAACATGCTTTTACTATATAATTGTTCCAATGTCTTTAGATTCAATATGGTTCTCTAAAAATTTCATTTGCCTACAATGCACCTTATGGTCCAAAATGTTCATCAAAATGAATATTAAATGTAAAATATGTTATATTTAAGCTTAGTTGTTTTAAATTAGTTGCCTAACCAAAGCTAGGCTAATGGGTCTATGCATTTTGTAATTCAGAAGAAAGGTCTAATCTTGTCATTGAACTTAATTGCCTGAATTACCATCATCATAATAAGAATCACAGATTAAGAGTGTTTTATGGAGTCTAACACTATGAAAGTTTTTCTTCTGGAGTTAAACTTGAGCCAAATATTACACATTTCCCAGGGTAAGGTGTACTTCTTGTGGCCAGCGTGCCTTCAAAATTAATAAAAAGACAAAAATAACCATGGAAATATATACAAAGACAAATAAATTTCTTTAAAAAATTTAAGACTTACTGGGATATATATAAATTATGGGGTGAAAATATTTCTACATGTGCAAGATAAATGATATAATGCAACTCATATGAAACACTAAAACATGAATCCTTACTAGATCAAGGTAGTCCACGAATCAATCTATAATGCATAGGGAAATGAACATCTGGAATATCATTTATATATAAACAGTGATTGAACTGTGATAATAATTTAAATAAGATATGGGATACACATTCTTGTTCAAAGGCATGCAATTAGATATCAGGAAAATTCAGCATGTGCTGAGGAACTGAGTTAAGTCCTCATTCTCCTGTGGAAAACTTGGTGGTTGCCATCAGAACCCATGGTCTCTTCTACTTATCTCATGAAGCAATAATTATGACACAAATATCTATGTATTCAAGAATTTGGAAACACTGTTATACATGGATGCATTTGATCTGTCTGATAAAAATAATAATAGATGCCCCCCTAACAAGGTACAATGACAGATCAAAAATCATCCAGAATATATATTTTCTTACATAATGTGATGATGTCTTTAGACTTTATTATATGTTAAAGGAAGGAAATAGAGAGAGCTTCTATTAGTGTGTGACATCTAAGGTATTTAAGTATGTTAATATTAATTGAAATAAAGAAATTAGGTATTTATTCCAGGCAGTGATGTAGACAGACTATTCCAATAAGCACACCATTTATTTGGCAAGTATTTAATTCCCTTAGAGTCTTCATAAATTGAACTGACTGGCCCTCCCTACTGAATAATAAAAGTACTCCTTTAATAACTGAATAAACGAACCAAGTTAGTAATAGGGTACAGATTTTCACAGTGGTTTCTCTAGACTCATGAATCACTCTCTTTTTCTCTAACATTGTCAGCACAAATTATACTTCCCACTCACAAACTCTCTAATACTGTTGTGCTCAGTACTGTGCAATCATCACTGCTGAGGTACCAGGGCCCTGTACTTAGTCTCAGAACTATATTTGATGTTGATGTAATGACAGGTTAACAACCCTAAGAATTTCTTGTGCTCTAGAGTTGGCAACAGTCTCACCTTTTGCTCACCTGAGCAGTTTGCCTCCTATACTCTGAAGGTTTACCTTAGAATTATATATGCCAACACCAAATAACAAGATAACACAGTCTCCAAGGACTTCCAACTCTCAGGAAGAAAACCCTTGAAACCCTTGAGTGGGAAACAAAGCAATTTCCCAAAAGGATAATCCTTTCCTGTTATCAAAAATAACCTCTATTGGTGGTAAAGATTTATTTAGAGATGCCACCTAAATTAAAACCAATATTTTGATAAATGAAATCACAATAGAATTGAAGATTCTACATATCTTATGGCTTCTAGTACTGTCATTTCCAGCACACATTATAGTGAGCTGGTTTTAATGTCAGAAGATAGTCTGACATATCTTATTGAGAAGCTCTTAGAGAATTTAAAATAATAAACTAATTTTTCTTCACTAAAGTTTGCTCTTATATCATATACAACTCAACAATTTGTATACTTGAGGACTCTTGCCTCATCTACCCAAGTAGGCGGGATTATAAGCAATCAATCAACAATGTATGAGGAATCCTTATTGATTTGTCTGTGTATATCTACGTATGTAAAGAAGTTGCATGTGAATGTATATGCATGAGTATTTAAAAAGCAAAGGACCAGTTTTGGTGTTCCTCAGAGTGTCCACATTTTTGGATGCAAGGTCTCTTACTGGCCTGGAATTAGGCAAGTAGCTAGTCTGTGTGACTAGTTTGTTTTAGCAGTATACCAATCCCTACCTCCCAGCTTGTGTTTGAATTTGACAGTATTCATCTGTAGTTTTTAAAAAAATATTTTTGAGATCTAACTTGAATCCTGTTGCTTGTAAAACAAGTACTCAAGCACATGAATTACTTTTTCTGCCCCTATTTTTAACTACTGTTTTATATTATTATTTTTTAATTGTGGAATAATGTAATTTAATTCATGGATTCTTGATGATTTAAATATTGTTTTCCAAAAGCAAAATCAGAAAAAAAAAAGTGCACTCACTTTGTTATAGACTCTCACAGTTGGTTTCAGCTGACAACAGGACATTAACTTAGGTTCACTTATCAAGAATGAACCTCAGAAGAGCAGAATAACTTCTGGATTGTGTGTGATTCTTTTTCACACACAATAAAACCACAGCAAGAGCACTCAGAGTAAAACATGGCATTCTTCCTTTAAATAATACAAAACCTTCATTTAGCAAAGAAAAGGAAGAACATTTAAAAATTGGTGGTCCCATTACTGTACCCAATTTTTCATTCAAAATTAACCATTATTTAATGACTGGGACATGATCTTTATTCAGAAAACAATTTTATCTTTTAAACAGTTTTATCTTTTTCCCTAGTGAATAATGACACAAATACATGCTACAGTGAAAGAAAGTAGCTTTGAGTCTGAAACTCAGAATGCTAAGAAAGGAAGACACCATAGCTCTATATTAAAAAGATATATGAAGCAGACCAATGACTCTTTGTAATGAACACTTGAACATAAATATATATGGACAAAGGGTTTACTACATGACTTAGCGTGTGATAGTCCAGATTCCATCGAAAGATATTTTCACCTTTTCTTCTTTCTTTTTTTCTTTATTTTTTGTTAAAATTTATCTTCTTTGTGTGGAGCAGGTCTGCAAATGAATAGGGCAGATAGGCAGGAATAGAAAATGAATAGGATTGCCGGGCGGTGGTGGCATAGTCCTTTAATCCCAGCACATGGGAGTCAGAGGCAGGCTGATTTCTGTGAGTTTGAGACCTCGATACCAGCCTGGTATACAAGAGCTAGTTCCACGACAGGCTCAAAACTACAGAGAAACCCTGTCTCGAAAAAACAAAAAACAAAAAAAGAAAGAAAGAAAGAAAGAAAGAAAGAAAGAAAGAAAATGAATAGAATCAAAACTATGATGTAGAAGAGATTTTCAGTTTTATATGGTTCTACTTAATTGTTTCTCTCAGTGTCTGTGCTACTAAGATTATATTTAGGAGTGTTCTCCTGTGCCAATGCTTGCAAGTGTACTTCCTACTTTCTCTTTAGTGAGGTTCAGTGTCATTGCCTTTATGTTGAGGTCTTTGATCCATGTGGACTTGTGTTTTAGGCATAGTAATAGATATGTATCACTTTTTATTCTTCTACATGTTGATATCCAGTTATACTAGCACCATTTGTTAAATATGCTATCTTTTTTTATATTTTATATTTCTTGCTTCTTTGTCAAAATTCATGTGTTTATAGGTGTGTGCATTAATATTTGGGTCTTTGATTTGGTTCCATTGGTTCTCTTGTCTGTGTTTATGCTAATACCAGGCTTTTTTCAGTACTGTAGTTCTGTAGAAGTGTTTGAATTCAGGGATTGTGATTTCTCAAGAAGTTCTTTTATTGTACATTGTTTGGGCTATCCTGGCTTCTATGCTTTTCCATATGAAGGTAAGTACCATTCTTTCAAGGTCTGTGAAGAATTTTCCTGGAAGTTTGATGGACATTGCATAAATCTGTAGATTGCTTTTGGTAAGATTGGCATTTTTGCTGTTAATTCTACCTACCCAAGAACATGGCAGAGCTTTCATTTTCCGGTGTCTTCTTCAATTTCTTTCTTCAAGGATTTATAGTTCCTGAAGTACAGGTCTTCTACTTGTTTGGTTAGAGTTACTCCAAGATATTTTATGCTATTTGTGACTATTGTAGAGGGTGATGTTTCTCTGATTTCTGTCTCAGCCCATTTATCATCTGTGTAAAGGAGGGCAACTGATTTTTTTAAGTTAATCTTGTATCCTGCTGCATATCTGCAAGTTTTTATGAGTTGTAAAAGTTCCTTGGTGGAACTTATGTAACTATCATATCATCAGCAAATAGTGAATGTTTCACTTCTTCTTTTCTAATTCGTATCTACTTTATCTCCTTTTGTAGTCTTATTATTCTAGCTATGTCCTCAAGAACTATATTGAATAGATATGGAGAAAGTGGGCAACCATGTCTTGTTCCTGATTTTAGTGGTATCGCTGTCATGGTTTTTTTTTTTTCCATTTAGTTTTATGTCGGTTGTATTAACAATAATTTATACCTAGACTTATTAATTCCTATTTGTAGACTATGTCTTCCTACAAATTGCAGAAGTTATTCCCTATTGCTAATGAAAACTATTCTTTGTTGAGTGAAAGTACATTTTTTACATTAGCTTTTTTAGAACAAGTTTGACAAGTCCTAACTTGATTATTTTGTGAGACTAGATCATGTCAGCCAACATTCTTGATATTGTTCAGCATGTAGAATAGAGAGGAAACTGCAACAGATGTGTTCTAAAATACTGGATCTTCTAGGCCATCCACTGCTTTCAGAGACTTTTCAGGGTGTCTTCATCGATCAAACCTGATGTTTCCAACCAAGAATGAATGCACAGCTTCTCATTTCCTGTAAAAAAATAAAAGCAAAAACTCTTTTCCAAAGACATTCATATTTCAATTTATATTTTGAAGTCAAAGCATTTTCAAAATATGTAAGTTGGATTAATCCAATGACATTTATAATAAAATGTTTCTTTTTGCAATTGTTTTTTTTTATCAACAAAGACACACAATAAAATAAAATATCCAGGTTCTTTGTGTATTTTCTATCTCCACATAGCGTTTATTTTAATCTTATTACTTGATTTTCATTTTTTAGTTTTGGTTTATTGAGACAGTGTTTCTTTACATATCATTAGCTGTGGTGGATCTCATCTGTACCCTAGGCTGGGCTCAAATTCACATAGATCTCCTGTCTCTTTCACTCAAGCGCTGGAATTAAAGGAATACAACACCACTCTCCACTCTCTATTTCATGTTTTAAGAAATTTCTTCATCCTCTCTTTCTCTCCCAAGTCTATGTATATTTTTAAAAATACTATAAACTGCTTAGAGTTTTTTTTTT
>NW_026068218.1:891958-893523 GCF_014885135.2 Alexandromys fortis
TTTTTTTTTTCCTGTCTAAATCTGTCTTTTCTGTATATATCTATCTTTTACATCAGCAAATAGTGAACACATGAGTCTTGACTCTGCTAATCAGCATGACTAGGATTAATGCTGCAACTTTGGTGGCTGGCTCTGCTCCATTCTTTAGCTTCCTAAGAGTCTAACTTCATGGCAGAGGTACGGGCAGGAAACATGTTTATTGGCACTGCTTTGTGGAGTTTCTGGGTCCATGACAGCATTAAGAAGCATGCTGTCAGATGCTCATGAACACCATTCAAGTATTTGGTGGCAGGGCCTCATAAATGAGCTATAAGATATTCCCTGCTAAAGCTGAGTCAGGAAGCCTCTCTTATAGGAGTCATGCCTCTACTTGCCTCTACTGAACAGAGCTCATCTGAGAAAATGCAGCTACCAAGAAGTCATGCTTACCACTGTTCTTTTCTGTCCAGAATCCCTTCCTGAGGACTCTCAGCTATTATGTGAATGTATATGCTAAACTTTGGGTGCCACTTATAGCACCATTTTGTCAGGTGGGTTCTGTTTGCTAGAGGAAACCAGAGGCATAACTCATTTGAAAGAGGCTGTCTGACATGGTATTATTGGAAAATGTCTCACAACTCTTTTAAGACACCTAGGTACCAAACATTAAATGTTGTCATATGCCATAACAACCAACATGTGACAATCTGCAAAAGTAAAACCACAGAAGTAGTAGACACGAGCTATCCATTCTGGGTAGAGGATGAAATTCTTCTCTTTCACAAAGTTATCCAACATTTTGGGAGTAATGACAATGGACTGCCAACAGTCAATAAAGGAGAGACTGCTGAATAAATAATACATGGGTGTGTGAAGCTGAGAACTAAACAGAATCAAGAGTTGTCGTGCCCAGGTTTCCTATCATTCTAATAACATAGATTGCTAGGAAGATAAAGATCAGTTGGAACTGGAGCTCTGGAGCCCCTTCTTTTTTCAAATTATTTGGAAGCCTAAAAACATGAGTTGTAGAAAGAGCCATTTCATAGTATTTAATACAGTTTTACCTATGATTTAGCGATTTAACAGTTAATTGATTCTTCCAGTTCATCACAAATTCATATTCTCTGATACATGAGATTTTATGTTCCAATACCATCTTGTGTCTTGATCATAATACTTTCTCCATTGAACCAAAAATGTTTTTGTTTTACTATATAAATAGTATCCTCCAGGAAAGACTTCCATTAAAGATAATGATGAGGACCATATCTGTCTCAGCACTCTATTTCTGTTTCTAGAAATTTAGTTTGGGCAATCAGAAACTAAATTTAATTTAAGGGCATCATATTAGAAAGGAAAAAGGAAAACCATCCTTATATATAAATAAATATAATAAATATGATGGAGTCTATAGAAAATTCAGAATATGTTAGTAATATCTATTAGAAGAAAATGAAAGTAAAAGAAACTTAAAGATTACAAGATTTTCACAAATGTTCAATTGAATTTTCACAAATTTTACATCATCCTTGGAAGCTTTCCTTTTCTGTGGGTCTGTGGTTTAACTAAATCAGGTTTGATAATCA
>NW_026068219.1:0-45499 GCF_014885135.2 Alexandromys fortis
GGGGCAGAGAAGGAACGCTTTTCCCCAGGGGCCAAATTGGCTTTGCAGATACCAATAGCCCATTCAGACTTCTCTCCCACCTTCACCTCCCAGTAATGTCTCCCTGAATTAAAATTCGGAATCCCCAACACAACACGACTCCTGATAAACCTTTTTGAAGAACGTGGAAGACGTTGTTTTTTCTTTAACAATGTGACACGTTTTCTGTCCTCAGACACAAGCAGGTTTGGATGGGCTGTTTCTGGGTCTAGAGTTACCTGAACTGTAAATCGCTGTATAAGTTTCTGTAGAGCTGAATGCTGAGGAGGAAAGTTGTAGGCTTCTCTTCTTATCTGAGCTGGGACAATGCCTGGGAGATGAAGACTCTCAGATTTCTGGCAGAAATCCTTGACTCTCGACAGTGTTTCTACATCTGAGTGTGCTCTGCCTGCCACCACGTGGCTAAAGAGCCCTCTGACTGTGGAAACATGGTTCTCAAATGCTGCTATGTTTTCGCTCAGTTTCTGCTTGAGATCCTGCTCCTCGTCCTTTAGCCTGGAGAAAGCTGTCTTCTGTTCCCTATTTAAAAACTGGCTGAGTTGCTGAAATTCAGATGTCAGTTCTTTCCTCTGGGCTTCTACCTGTTGCCTTAACTTCTGGGATTTTTTTATTTGAAGAGTTTTTAACTTGTGAACCTCTTTTAGTTTCTTCTGGAGGGATTTGGTCAATCTGTGAAGCTTTCTCCTGTGATGAGAGGCAGCCTGTGCAATGGGGGTCACCTGATGGCCATTGTGGCTCCCAGGCCTGATGCACTGGTCACACAGCAGCTGCAGGTCATACTCACAGAACAAGGTCAGGACCTGGTTGTGTTGCTCACAGCTAGTGCTGGTCTCCTGACTGTTGCTCTTGCTTGTCAAGCTATACAGGTCCTGGGCCATTTCAACTATTATCCCAAGCTGATCATTGTTTGAGAGATTCCTCACATTGCATTGGTGTCGACAGACCGGGCAGGGGAACCATTCTTGCCCTTGCTCATAGAAGGATGTGAGGCAGGTATCACAGAAGTTGTGTCCACATTCTGTGGTGACTGGTTCTTGCAGGTCATCCAGACAGATGTTACATTTGGTCTCTGCCTGGAGTTTGGTCAAGTTCGATGCCTGTGACATCAGGCTGGGTATAAAGGTCTGGACCTGGGTGGGCTTTCTTCTGACACTTGCAGGGCTCTGGGGTGCCCTGCAGGACAAGCTGACTCAATTGTCCTGCAGTTCCCTCCTTGAAACCGCTGTTGCCCCACTGTTGTCTCCTGGGTTACCCTACAGTGGTGGAAGCCTTGAGTCCTTTGTGGTTTTAGCCTCTAATTCCAGTTTCCAACAAGGTCCTTGGCATGGACTTGCAGCCCGTGACAGCTCAAGAGGACAGCTGCTCTTCTGAACTCTTGCAGCTCACAGTTGCTTTCAGTAATAAGAAATTACTTTAAAAGAATAAAATAATACTAGGTTAGTTCAGATGGTCCCAGGTCCCACTCAGTATCTGGCTCCCTTTAAACTCTGACTGATGACATCTCAGTCATTCCCAAGCCTGGAACACTGAGTTGAGCCCTGCCTCCTCTGCCCACATGGCCACACAGCACACATGTTCACCTGTCCCCTGCAAACTGTGACAAGGGCAGAGCCCTGGGTGTAGACTGACAATAAAAAGAGGAGGCACAGCCTTGATGAAATATCCTGTAACCCATGATCCTCTCTGCTTCCCAAGTGCTGACATGATAGGGCTGAGACCACAGGAGTCCTGATGGAAATCACACTCAGGGCCTCAAGCAGGCTAAGCAGGTGCTGTACACACTGAGCTATGTCCCTAGGCCATGATTTTCATTGCTTTGCTTTGTTGTTATTGTTTAGATATAGTTTGTTTTCTGTTTTTGTGTGTGAGAAGTTTTCACTAGTAGCTCATCTGAACTCGAATTCACCATGTAAGTCATGCTGACCTCAATTCACAGAGATTCACCAACCTCTGCCTCCGGGTGCTGGACATCAAGGCTTGTGTTCACAGTCTCATACGATAGCAGAATATCCTGGGATTCCCCGTGGTACATTCAGCCTGGGCTTGCCTTGAAATGGAAGCAATGCTGTTTGTTTCAGCCTCCCAAATGCAGGGATTACAGCCAAGTAGCACAGGGTAGGACTGTTGTTTTACGTGACAGCTAGGAAGCAGCTACATCCCAACCACCAGCCAAACTCTTGGAATCAGGTAAATAAGGACAGTCTTGCTCTAAACTTTCACCTCTCTCTGCCTTCTTAAAAGAAATCATACCACATTTGGTTTTTATTTTTATAATTAAATGTACCACAGAAGACCTTAGGAATTAAAAACCCAGAACACAGATAACCTTAGTATGCAAACAAATGAAATAAAAGTAACCCCTGCAGGGTGATGAGACACACCTTGAATGTTAGGTAATGGTGGAGACAAATTCACCCTGTTCAAAGTCCTCTCCTGAAATACAGAGGAATCTGAGGCTCAAAACACAAACTGCTCAAGGGAAAAGGTGCTTGCTGCCAAGTCTGATGACCTGAATTTGGACCCAGGGACCACATTTTGTCCTGTGACCAACACACACCCTGGTACAAGGGCACACTAAAACATGCTTGGTAAATAAGTGTTATTAAAAATTTATGAAACTGAACAAGCAAGCCTACAAAAATTTTCAGCGTTCTCTTTGTTTTATTGTTTATTTTTTTTCTAACAGACAGGTTCTCACTCATCCTTGCTTTCTTGATTGAATCTTATAATGCAGACCAGGTTTGCCTCTGCCTCCAAAAAACAGATAAATAAATAAAAATAAAACCTCTTTGTGTTTAGATCCATTACTTGCTAAACTATCCAAACTGTAGCTAAAGCCAGGCACGGTGGCCCACACATTTAAACCCAGCCCGCGGGAGGCAGACACAGGAGGATCTCTGTGAGTTCAAGGCTTGGGCCATCTTGGGACCCTCTCTCAAAACAAACAAATACAAATGTTCATAGTAAAACCAGGAATTGGGAGCTGCTTTTGTGGAGGGGCCTGAATCCTCCCTGAGAGCACAGATAGGCAAATGAACAAAGGCAGCTGCCTTCTGTCTTCATTTTGCATCTGCTTGTTGCAGTATGAGGAGGCTCAGAGCACACATATAAATCTTTGTCCTAAACTTGTAGTGAGCTTGGATCCCAGGAACAACAAAACCTCTCAGGACAGAAGCCCCTCCCCTACACTCAGCAGATGAGGTAATTACCTTCCAGGATAAGGCTGCACCCTGGAGTTTGAGGAATCACCTTCCAAGAGCCAAATTTGATCCTCTGCACAGTGACAGTGAGGAGGGCCTGAGACCACTTCACACAACCCAGGCTGAGCTTGACCAATAAGAGAAACTTTGACCAGGGCCAATTAATAAGGATCGCCTGTGCCCACCCTAATTTGGTCTGTACTTAAACCTGGAGCACTCACCAGTAGCCCAGGGCTCCCTGCAGATCAGCCAGCATTTTCCTACTGGGTTGCATGCTCAAGCCAATGTAATTGAGTTAATTTATTGAATTTCATGCAGAGATATACCACTGAAATCTGGATTCTTCTGCCTCCACTTTTGTAGGAGCTGGAATTAAACCCTTGAGCTGCCACCCCTGGCTTCTGTCTCCATCTCTGTTCTTCAGTTTTCCTGGTTTCTTTCAGTTGTAAATGTGGACACTTAGAGGGCCTACCTGCTGGGCCTACCTAGGTCAGGTGTTTCTTCTGAAAACCTAGGTGGCATCAGCTGAACGTTTTCTCCTAGCTAGGCTAGTTCCTAACAGACTGTTTGCTACTGTGTACTATGAGTGCCTGCTTGCTCCTGTAGGAAACCTCTCCTGCCTCGTGATTCCAGAAACAAAATCAAGTTTTGGGTCCAATTCATGGAACTAAAGAAGGCAGCTGCTCCCTTGAGCAGGACTGGCTTCTCTTCTCTAGCACAGCTCCTTAGCTGTTAGGCACCTGCCCTTGGCCTCATTCCTCAATTCTAAAGTCCCCTGGGACCCTCCACACTGGATCTTCTACAAGGACACCTGGGTTGCCTGACTAACTCATTTAACTCCTTACTTCTCCTCAGAATTCTTATTGTCACGGGATGCGTCAACGTGGCGAATGTACTTAGCTTCATTTAGGTTCAATGGAGACACAGTCAGGACACAGATCACTGCCCCAAATAGACCTTATGAAGGAAGGAGAATGTACCAGGTAGGGACAAGTAGAGCTATCTCTCTCCCAGAGAGGCTGAGTGGCAGCTGGCAGGTGCAGGAAGCATTAGCATTCCACAGAGGTCTGAAAATTTCCCAGGGTGCATTTGGAGTTTAGCCATTTCCCTAGTGTCAGAGAGCTCTCTGTGCTGTGACTGTGGTAAAGTCTCTGGGGGACAGTAATTACTTTGTGACAGGAATCTACAGGTGCATCCAGTGCAATGAGTAGTCAGGGAGACTGGGGCTGTCGATCTCACTCCACTATTTCACACCGTCCTCTGCTCTGTTGCAGGCACAGGCATCATGGCACATGTATGGGGATGCGTGTCAGGGGACAATGTTTTTGAAATTGGTTCTCTCCTTGTACCTTCTCCTGGAGTCCTGAGATCAAACTCATGTCCTCTGGCTTAGACTGGCATGGCCAGTGTTTTCTCCTGCTAAGATCTCACTGGCCCATTATCATCTTCTAAAAGAGTCCCTATGTTTCAGAGCTGTACTCTGAAATATCTCTGACCAGAAGCTAACCAGGAACAATTTTCTTTATTGATACTTTATTGACTTTGGCCTCAGTCTTCCTTCATCAGCCTCCCAGTTCTTGGGTTGAAGGCATGAGCCACCGCAGGTAGGTGTTCAGATTCCTTATGTATGTGCATATGTGTCACGTGTCTGCCTCATGCTTGCTGGAGTTCAAGGCAGTGTTGAGCTGCCATGTGGGGCACCCAACCAGGTCATCTGAAGTTCTTTAACCATTCGGCCACAGCACCAGATTCCATGTCTTTTTACCACAGAATATGAAAGTGCCCCTCCAGGTCCCCTTGTCCCCATCACAATCCCAGCCTTCTGAGTGTCTAGAATCACATGTTTGAGCCCCCAAGCCCAGTGTGGCCACCCTTTAACATGGTTTATAGTAAGTCATCAGGAATGCTTTGTTGTAGGATCACTGGGCACCAGCACCCCTTTCAGTTACTGTGTTAAAAAAAAATCAATAAACCACCAAGAAATAACTTCATTACATTGGGAAGAATTCAGTTTATTCTAAATATTTAACACCTGAGCCCAGACCCCTGGTCCCTATTAAGAAAGCCTACCCATAGGAATTCTTTTGTTTCTTTGATACATGTGTAGTTACCCTCTGTACCCATGGGTTCTGAGTTCATAGATCTAACCAACTTCAGATATAAAACATTTGGAGAAAGCTAGGCTTCATGGAGGTTTATGCCTTAGAATCTCTGTGCTCAGGGCAAGCAGCAATCTTGCCCGAGGCCCAGGCCAGTGTGGAGAGCATCCTCCAAAGCACAAAGGCTCAAAGAAAAAAAAAGACTTCAAGGCCTTAAAGGTCCCTGCTCTGGTCATACACTGTACTGGGAGGCCTGCTGGGGTTTCCCTGTCATTGTGTTGCTTTTGTTACTACAGGTCATATTAATGCTTGAGAAGGTTGTCAAAATGTGATGGAAATCTTTCATTTATGTCGCCTAACTGACTTTGAATTCCCCATCTTCCCACCTGTGATTCCTATTTCCTGGGATTAGAAGCACTGGCTTCATGCCAGCTTCACTCTGTCATTTTATATAAGAGCCTCCTGCACCCACAGCTGTGGGCACTGGAGGGAGGTCCTGCACTCACTTCCGTGGAAGCCCTGTAGATCACTGTATAGAGGTATAAAGATCTAGTTCACAGTCTCCAAGTGTGATTCTTCTTAGAGCAGCAGACTCGTAACTCCCATACCCTGTAGCTAACAGAAATGACTGCTCTCCTGCTTTTTACATCAATCCACATCAAGTGGCATTTCCTCTCATGTCACCAGCCCTGGTTAGTTCTAGCACATTCCTTTCCAAACTTCCTCATGTCTACACAGAAACCGGTGCCATGAAGCCCATTTGCAATTCCAGCTTTCAGGGACAGGGGAATCCTTAATTCAAGGCTAGATGAAGCTCGTCTCGAATAAAATAAAAATGAAACACAGGTAGTCTAGAAGGCTCAGTGAGTAAAACTGTTCATCAAAGTCTGATGGTGGATGTCTGATCCCAGGAACCCACATAAAGGGAAGGAAAGAAAGACCAGGCTGGCTTTGAACTCCTGATAACTCAGACCAGGTGGCTTGAGGGTATGCCACCAATGGTCAAAAATAAACATTAGCTAGGCCAGGGGAGTCTAATTGAAGGATGAGCAGAAGCTTGGCATATTCTGAAATTTTCTGTGGATTTAAGTTTATTTTGCCTAGTTATTTAAATAAATAATTTTATAGAAAGAAGTGGGATGCCTCATTGTCTTTAGCTAACAGATCAATTCTGAGACACAAGGCTAAGAATCCACAATTTCTCTCTTTCTCCCTCTCTCTCTTTTGTCTTTCTTCACTTTTTTTTAGACTTTCTTGCTGTGTATCCTATTGGAGTCATCCAAGTCCTCCTGCCTCCCTCTGGAGTGTTGTGATGATGATGGGTGACGGGACTGATTTTGGAGAAAAATCGTTCTCTCCCTCTCTCTTTGGGGTGTTTGTGGGCATGGGAGGGGGTAGACGGGTCTCATGTCTTCCAGGCACCTAGAGCTTGGTATGTACTTCAGGGTGAACTTGAGCTTCCGATCCTCCTGCTTCATCTGCCTATTGCTGAGATTATAGGCCTGCACCATCTCCTCTGTTTAGGCAGCGCTAGAGATGAACCAAGTGTTTCTTGAATGCTAGATGAGCCACATCCCCAGCATCTGACGCATTCATCTCCATTTATTTCAGACACAAGATTTCGCTCCCACCCTCAGGTCTCTTCACATCAGCTGGAGAGCTCCAATTTAATTCACGTCTGGCCCGACCTGGGGACAGATCCCACAGAGAGCACACAGACCCAGAAGAGCCTGTGTTTGTTATATAGCCACACGTCTCATGCTGACTAGCTAGGCACAAGTCAACTGTGGGTTTGGTTCCGGTCTAGTGTGTAGCTTGTAGGACACTCGCGCGGGTTGGGTTAGCTGCAGTGGGGCTGCCTCAGCTCCTGAATCACTTTCTGTCCACTTCCCAGTTCATCATATGGGTCCCTGGACCTAGCACAGATCTTTACACACTGATCAATGTCACTTTACTCTGTCAGCCAGGCTGATCTGAAACTCCAAGCAACCTCCCTGCCTCAGCCTCCCTAGTGGCAGAGCTGGAAGCCTGTGCTATGACAGGTTGCTTTCAGTCCTGTATTTGATCCTCAGACTCGAGCCCTCTTTCCCTGAAAAACATCAACAACAGGCAGTCTCGTCTGTGGTGAATGACTAGGAGGTGGTGACAGGGAAAGCTGATGTTTTGTCTTCTGTCCCAGATGGTGGCTGTGTTAGCTTTCCCTGAGGTGACGTGAACTGATGCGTCATCAACCCAGACGGTCCCCAGAATTCACCTCACCCAAGTCTTGCATGGAGAACCAATGAGTTGGATGGAGTGATAGACAAAGCACAGGTAACCCTAGGCAGCTACACCAACAGGGAGACTGTTGCCATGCCAGCAGCGGTGAATCACGAGTAGACACTTGAAGAGCCCTGTGGGTTTACAGAGGTTCCCACTGAAGGTTTAATGTGACCTTGTGGGTCCCACCCCTACCAAGAGAGGAAGTCAGTGTGCTCAGTCTCATGATGGTCCCCTGGGAGTTACCCTAGCTACTTTTTTTCTCACACAGCAATAGTCATGTCATGCCAAAAGACGACTTTCGCAGTACTGCATGCTGTGGTGTGGTGTGGTGCGTTCACAAATTGAGCTCTAAAAATATATGTGGTGTGCTTTAAAATTTTCTCAATTTACCCATGTCTGTGAGTATGTGCATGAGTGGTGCGGGTGCCTTCAGAGTCTTTTCTCTTCGGCTATAGTAAAATATCCCTGTGTTTCAAAACATAAATAAATAAATGCATGCACATACACACTTTTTTCTTAGACCAGGTCTTCCCAGAGTTACAACAGGATTTGCTTTCTAGGCCACGCTGGCCTTGACTATGTGATGATCCTCCTGCCTCTGATGCCCAAGTGAGCAGATGACATGAGCCATGATGCGTGGCTTGTTCCCCTCCCAACCTCCACCCTGATCTGTGTCTTGATGATTACTTGATGCAGGATTTCATGTAGACCAAGCTGGACACATGTGTGTGTGGTATGAGGGCAAATCTGTTCCATATTGTGCATGTAGAGATCACAGAAGACAAACTTCGGACTCCGAAGGCACCCACACCACTCATACACATACTCACAGACATGGGTAAATTGGGAAAATTTTAAAGCACACCACATATTTTTTTATAGCTCAATTTGTGAACGCTTTTTTTTTTTTTACACTCTGGGTGCATGTATGCACGCTAGAAGGCGTCTGTGTGTCAGATCCTTTGCAGTTGTAATTGTAGGTGGATATGAGCCAAAAGACAAAGATGCTGGGAACCAATTCATTTTGAAAGAGCAGCAAGCACTCTAAACCTTCAACCCATCCATGTGTGGTGCAAATCATGAGTGGCTGCCTGAAGGAGGCCTATGGAGAAAGAAAAATCTACACCCTGAAGCTCACATGGAGGGAAGATTCATGACTGGCAAGTAGCCAGCTGATGGGGAGGGAGGTTTTAAGGAAGGCATGAGGAAGCCCCAGACAACCCAATCTCTAAGGGAAGCATGCTTACCATATAGAAGTAACTGAAGTTGTGCTTTTCTGGATAATTCAGAAAATTGGACGGACCTGTAAGCTTTTGCCTGTATGCAGTATTTTGTCTATGAAGAGGAACTGAGCTTTAATAAAGCTATTTTAAGGGACCAAAGAGATGGTTCGGAGGTTAAAAGTGCTTGCTCCTCTTCCAAATGACTTGAGTTTGGCTAGCAGCATCTTTGTCTTTTGGCTCATAACCACCTACAATTACAACTGCAAAGAATCTGACACACAGACCCCTTCTAGCTCTACACACACACCACATGTGCATACATGCACCCAGAGTGTAAAAAGGAACTCAAGGACACAAAGAGCCTAGGCACAGTCTTCTTGAGGCAGTCAGGTAACATAAGACATGCCAAGTGTGGGTCTGGGTTCAGGAAGTGAGGACTGCCCATATAAAGTTCTGTGTTGAGACAGGATCTTCTGTGTAGCCCAGGCTGTGCTGGAACTTGCAGCAACACCCCCCTTTTTTCTGTGTTCTGAGTGTTGGAATGCGATGTGGAGCACCATGTCCTACCCATCTGCTTCCACAAATACACCTTTCTTCCTTTCTTCCTTCCTTCCTTCCTTCCTTCCTTCCTTCCTTCCTTCCTTCCTTCCTTCCTTCCTTCCTGGTTTTTCAAGACTGGGTTTCACTGTGTAGGTCTGGTTGTCCTAGAACTTGCTTTGTAGACCATGCTAGCCTCAAATTCAGAGATCTGCCTGCCTCTGCCTCCCAAGTGCTGGGATTAAAGGCATGCACCACCTCAGCCCAGCACTAATACATTTCTTAATTTCACCTATGAAGTAAATATGGAAGAAAACAAGAACCTCACATGTTTATCACTTTTTAAAAGCATACTTTTATTTAGTTTTTGAGACAGGGTCTCACTAGGTAGCTCTGGCTATCCTGAAATTCCCTATGTAAATTGTCCTCTGAAGTCAGAAATCCACTTGCCTCTGCTTCCCAGATGCTGGCATATTGGTCTTTTTTTTAATAGACATTTCCCCCCATCAAAGTCTTACATACATATGGAAACATGAAGAATTCATTTGACAACAGCTAATTTATCATGGGAGCTCTAAGTCTGTGGTCACTACCAACATTCAAAAGGAACAGGAAATAGCAACATTTTCTGCCATGCTTCAGTCTCAAACTGCAGGATCAAAACATTTATCCCAACAAATACGAAAGTTTTCTGTTTGTTTTCTGAAGACTCTGTCTGACATAGCCCAGGATGGCAAGGAACTGGCTGTGTCTGAGGATGGTCTTCAACTTTGGATCCTCCTGTCTCCACCTCCCTGAGTCTGGGAGTATAGGTTTTTATTTTATTATATGAATTGTATTTTATAGAATGTTATTATATTGTCCAGATTGTTCTATAACTCATATGACTCTGCCCTCAGCTCTTTGAAACACTGAATTATGGGCCTACACCACCAAAGGCTAACCATGTTTAAGAGATGGCTCGGTTGATAAAGAGCTTGCCTCCAAAGCATAAGGACCGGAGTTCAATCCCAAGAACACATATAAAAACGCCAAGTATTCGCACACACATCTGTTATCCCAATGCTGAGAAGGGAGAGACAGGATACCTGGGACTCATGGGCTAGCCACTCTAGTCTAATTGTGCATGTAACTCCAGACCAGTAAGAGACCCTGCCTCAAAGGAGGTGAACAGAATCCCGAGGCTGACAGCTGATGTTGTGCTCTGGCCTCAACATGCACGTACATTCAGGTGCACATCGCCGCCCAGCCCCCCCCCCCACAATAAAAATGCATGCCAGAGAACAGACTATGGGGGAAGAAGAGGCCTTGAATGAATGAGTCAAGGCAAGAAAACAGTGATTCAAGTGACAGATGCTGATGCCCCATTTGGGAGACAAACTGAGGATGCAGTGGCTTGATCTATGTGGATGGAAGTTGAACTCATTAAAACAATCACTGTAAACTCAGCTGGGAGAAGTGTGAGTGCATGTCTGAAGGATTAGCGGTTGAGAAGGTGGATTAAAAACAAGTGCTAGGGTATAGCTCAGGGCTAGAATGCTTGACTACCTCATGCCCTGGCTCTAATCTTCAGTATGAGAGTAGGAAACAAGAGGTCAAGTTTTCTTAGGCTAGATGGCATCCCAGCGCACAGGATGCTCAGAAGACCACAGCAAGTTGGTCAACCTGGTTACAGAGGGAGATCCTGTCTCAAAAATAAAAGGCTAGGAAGGTGGTTCAGAGGGGTCACCAAGTCAAGACTTGCCACCAAATCTGATGATCTGCATTTGATATCTACAACTATTTTGGGAGTAGAGCACAAACTGCCATAAATAAGTTCTCTGCCCACCACAAATGTGCTATGAATCTTTCCAACTGCCAATGCACAAGTCATTGTACAACCAAAACAGCTCTAGTGTGTGCACACATTTTCTCATGGAGACAAGGAGGCAAAGGCAGGAGAACCAGGAGTTCAAGGTCCTCGTCAACTATTAGTGACTTAGATGCCAGTGCCTTAGCTGTATGGAATCTATCAAGAACAGAGAAAACGTGACTGAAGGCTGCGGAGATGGCCCTGTGAGAAAGGTGATGGCTCTGATTCCCAGGGCTGACATAGAGCCAGACTTGATGGGAATCTGTTTTCTGGGAGATAGGAGGCAGGCCGAATCCCCGGAAACTCACAGGCCTGGCATGTGCCATGCCAAACAAGAGAACCACCTCAAACAAGGAAGAGGACTATCCTCTACCCTCTCCGTGTGCGCTGCATCAAGCCCTTGCCCATCCACCCACACAAGAGCACACGCGCACATAGACATGCACACACACGCGTACACACACCCCATCCCCACAAACCCAAAATTAAGAAGTGATCCTGTAAAATAAGCTTAAAAACACTTGACAACTAACTCATTCCACAACTTCTATGAAGCCGACAGGGCCTAGGCTGGTCTGTCTTCCTGTTGCTGTAGATCTCCTGGGTGCTTGAGTGGTCACGTGTGTGTCACAGTTGTGGTAGCACCATGGTTCTCAGAGTTGGCTGAACTTGGATTTGCTTTTGTCTTGTTTTGTCTAATTACAAGCTTAAATGCCCTTGCTAAATTAGCCAAAGCACTAAGGCCTCTGGACTAGATGACACCGACGTAGGATGGGATAGCGTACCAAGATTTTAAGAGGTTCAGGATCTGTTCCTGTACAGAAATAAGGCCAGATGGCACTGGTAAAGGAATGATTGAACGTGTAGAGGAGAGACCTGTCATCCATATTATAGAAGGAGAGCTCACCCAACTCATAATCCAAAAAGATGCCAATGCTGGTGGGCTGCACCACTGGCAGAAACGCAGTTCTTTTGGGCCCACAGGTGACATAGCCACTCTCACTGTATCTCCCAATTGCCCAGAAGCCCTCAGCAACTGAGGGTTGGTCGCTGCACTGCCTGGGAAAGCCATCTTGACACACACCCAATGTCCACAGGGGCTTGTTTCCCACTTTCACTTCCCAGAAGGAACGGCCTGAGTGAAAGCTTCTACATCCCAGGAGAGCAGGCCAGTGAAATCTGTGAGGGCTAGCATCAACGCTTTGTGTTGCTTCTTTATAAAGTACGGATTTTCTATCCTCAGAGATAACAAGCTGAGGGTGTGCTGCGTCAAGATCAAAATGCATATCTGTCCGAAATCGCTTGATGATTCTGTCCAAGCCTGAGTACTGTGGCGGGAGACTAAGACCATACTGCTTTGTCCTGTATGACCAGAGTGGGGGGCGTTTTGGCTTTTCACATCTGTGGTACTCTCTCAGAAGGCTTGCCAGAAATGCAACATCCGTCTGCACATGCTTGGCCTGTGCCCCCTTCAACAGATCTTCTAATGCAGATAAATGCTCTGCCAGGGTCCCAACACACTCATTTAGCGTTGATAAACCCAGCAGCCCCTCAGTGTGTATCTCGTTTAGAAGAGCATCATGCTCAGTCTGCAGAAACAGTTTGACTTGCTCAAATTCAAAACAGATCTCTTTTTTCTTATATCTGAACTTCTTCCTCAGCTCAAAAGTTTTTCTGCGCTGCAGGGGCAGTGCTTTCTTACATTGTTTCACTTTGTCCTCCAGAAGCTCCATGCTGTGGCTTAGCATCCTCCTGTAAATAATGGCGGCAGCATTCACAAAGCAGACGGAGTGCGTATAGTGTTTATCAGCGAACCTGCACTGGGGACATATGAGCTCTTGATCCTCCATGCAGAAAACGGTCTGATTCTTGTTGTGCCTCTGACACACAGTGTAGACTTTCTGCCTCCTCCCTCTGCTCGGTCTCTGCAGCTCCCTCACAATATCAGTCAAGTTACAGATCTGGGGGTTCCTGTGCCAGTGTCTCACGAAGGAATCAACCTTGCAGACAGGGCAGGGGAAGACATCCCTTAGATCCTCCCAGGAAACACTGAGGCACTCCTGACAGAAGTTGTGCCCACAGATAATGGTCACTGGGTCTCTGAAGAGAGCCGAGCAAATGTAACAAGTGCATGCTTCCTGCAATTTTTTCAGGGCTGTGGAGAAGTCCATTGGCCCGTGAGCAAAGCCGGTGGAGAAGGCCCCTTGGCAGGGCCTGTCTCCTAGGAACTCGACACTGTGAGCTGAGGGTGTCCTTCGAAGCCCTTGCAGAATGAGCGGCTGTAGGTTTCACTGGCCTTGTAGAGTGGTGGTACTCCCTGACATCTAACTAAAGCGCCTGAATGGAACTCGAGAGTGGAGAAGAGTTGAAAGCCTGTAGCTGTCTCACAGACTGGGTCGTGAGCATTAAGAAAGTACTCACAGGTGTGATGGACCTAACATTCCTGTGGATGAGAAAAAAAAAGTTTTACTTTTATAATTTTTAATTATGTATATGTAAACATCAGTGCAGGTGCCCAGGGAGGCCACAGGCATGGCATCCCCCCTGGAGCTAGAGGCTTCAGTGGTTGTGAGCCCAAGACAGCATGCATAGATAGGAAGAGAGCCAACAGCATGGCCACATGAACCGAGGTGCTTGAGGCCAACCGTGATGACCTTATTTGTAGCCCTAGAACTCTATGATGGAAAGAAGGAACCATTCTGTAAACTGTTCTCTAACTGCCACATGTGGGCTATGGTATGTGCTTGAGTAAGGAAATGAACAAATGAATGAACACACACACACACTCACACACACACCACATTAAAACAAAGGTAGGAGGAGGGAACCAACAGCACAAAGCTGTCCTCTGTCCTCCAAATGCACACTATGGCTCAAACACCCATACACATCAGGCATGTACCAGCATGTAAATATACTATGTGTATGTATATGTATATATATGTGTGTGTGTAAAATGTTTAATATATAGTATGATATATATATATATATATATATATATATATATATATATATATATATATATATAGTNCTAAGTTATTTGAGTTCAAAGATTGCCTGCTCTATTTTTTCCTATAACCTTTAGGGCTACGAGAGACTTCTGATTTAACCCACAAGAAAAGAACACTCTATGTAGTAGACAATATAATGCTGACGACAAACCCCAGGAACCTCAAGATAGGGGGACTTGATTGGGAGAGGGGGAGGGAAATGGGAGGCAGCGGTGGGGAAGAGACAAATCTTTAATAAATAAGTAAATAAATAAATAAATAAATATAAAAAAAAGAAAGTAAGGCTGCTTACAGCAGCAACCACATGTTGGGAAGGAGGCTACTCACTCAAGGACAGGAATGGTCTTGTGGTCAGATACCAACTGACCGTCTAGGCTGTGCTTTGTTCTCCTTTGGCATATAAGCAAGTTCTGAAATAAATTCTGGGCTGTTTGGTTGCTTCGATATGACCAGACAGACCTCCCGATTCTATCCTGTCTTCTGTTTCTTCTGACTTTTCTTTGGTCTAAAGGATCTCCTATCCAGGAACCTAGCTGACCTTATAGGAGTAGGCTCCTACAGGTGACACCCAGCTATACAGCCTTCTAGGGAGGGGTGTCTTTGTAGGGACACCGCAGATTCCAAGGGCACTCAGAGGTGCAGTAAGTATATCCAGGGAGCCTCAGCTGTAAATAGAAAAACCTCAGCATTTGAGCGGCGTAAATACAAAAAACTAAGCAGTTGCACGGTTTAAATACAAAAAAGAGGTTAGCTGCACAGCATGAAAAACAAGAAGAAGAAATGAAAGAGGAACCCCTATCTTCCTTCAGGGGATAGTGAATTGTCAGTAATGTAGCAGGATACAAAATTAACTAAAAAAGAAAATCAGTAGCCCGCCTGTACACAGATGATAAAAGGACTGGGAAAGAAATCAGAGAAAACACCCTTCACAATAGCCACAAATAGCATAAAATATCTCGGAGTAACTCTAACCAAACAAGTGGAAGACTTGTATGACAAGAACTTTAAATCTTTGAAGAAAGTAATTGGAGAAGGCACCAGAAAGGGGAAAAAATCTCCCATGTCCCTGGGTAGGCAGAATTAACATAGTAAAAATGGCAATCTTATCAAAAGCAATATACAGATTCAATGCAATGGCCACCAAAATCCCAGCAAAATTTTTCAAAGACCTCGAAAGAAAGGTACTCAACTACATATGGAAAAGCAAAAAACCCAGAATATCCATAACAATCCTGTACAATAAAAGAACTTCTGGAGGCATCACAATCCCTGACTTCAAACTCTACCACAGAGCTACAATACTGAAAACAGCCTGGTATTGGCATAAGAACAGAGAGGAGAATCAATGGACCCATATCCATCAAAGACCTGGATATTAATCCACACACCTTTGAACACTGAGTTTTGACCAGGAAGTAAAAAATATCAAATGGAAAAAAAGAAAGCATATTTAACAAATGGTGCTGGCATAACTGGATATCAACACGTAGAAGAATGAAAACAGACCCATATCTATCAGCATGCACAAAACTCAAGTCCAAATGGACCAAAGACCTCAACATAAAGCCAGCCACACTGAACCTTATAGAAGAGAAAGTGGGAAGTACACTTGAACACATTGGCACAGGGACCACTTCCTAAAAATAGCCCCAGCAGCACAGACACTGAGAGAACCAATTAATAAATGGGACCTCCTGAAACTGAAAAGCTTCTGTAAAACAAAGGCCATGGTCAACAAGACAAAAACAACAGCCTACAGAATGGGAAAAGATCTTCACTTACCCCACATCAGACAGAGGCCTGATCTCCAACATATACAAAGAACTCAAGAAATTGGTCATTAAAAAACAAATAATCCAAAAAAAGAATGGAGTACAGACCTAAACAGAGAACTCTTAACAGAGTAATCTAAAATGGCTGAAAGACACTTAAGGAAATGTCCAACATCCTTAGTCATCAGAGAAATGCAAATCAAAACAACTCTGAGATTCCATCTTACACCTGTAAGAATGGCCAAGATCAAAACCACTGATGACAACTTATGCTGGAGAGGTTGTGTGGTAAAGGGAACACTCCTGCATTGCTGGTGGGAGTGCAAGCTGGTACAACCCCTTTGGAAGTCAGTATGGCGATTTCTCAGAAAATTAGGAAACAACCTTCCTCAAGTCCCAGTAATACCACTTTTGGGTATATATTCAAAGGATTCTCAATTGTTTCACAAGAACATGTGCTCAACTATGCTCATATCAGCATTGGTGTTCATAGCCAGAACCTGGAAACAACCTAAATGCCCCTTGACCAAAAAAACGGATAAGGAAAATGTGGTACATTTACACAATGGAGTACTACACAGCAGAAAAAATAATGACATTTTGAATTTTACAGGAAAATGGGTGGAGCTAGAAAGCATCATTTTGAGTGAGGTAACCCAGACACAGAAAGACATTTATCACAAGTACTCACTCATAAGTGGTTTTTAATTATAAAGCAAAGAAAACCAGCCTACAAATCACAATCCCAGAGAACTTAGACAACAATGAGGACACTAAGAGAGGTGGACATGGATCTAATCCACATGGGAAATAGAAAAAGACAAGCTCTCCTGAGTAAATTGGGAGCATGGAGACCTGGGATGAGGGTTGAAGGGAAAGGGAGTGACAGGGAGGGGAGCACAGAAAAATGTAGAGCTCCATAAAAATCAACAAAATAAAAAAAGAAAATTCATCTATGTACAATGCTGAGTTTATAAGGAAACTATAAAAATGCCGAATATTTAACCGTGTTACGCTAATTCTGATTTTCTCCACTAATAAGGCTGGTGATTCTTCAGTGAAGAATAGTTATGTTTAAATAGTTTAAAGAGCATGCAATCATGCTCTTTAAAGGTGAAAGGAAGACTGAGGTCCTAAATACAAGTTAATAGTTAATATCATAGTGCAACTCTCTGAGTTATAGGGGCCTATATGATTGGCCTCCTATAAAATAACAAGGCTAAAGCTCTTATCTCTTCAGGCCTCCATAGAAAAGTCCAAGCATGCTCTTAAAAACTTCAACATCACATCTGTGGTCAGTAAATGAACTGCAGTCTAACTGCTCCTATGATGGTTAGTCACAGGACAAAATGCTTATGAGTCTATATTAATTTTGAGGGTCGAAAAAATAATGAACTGAGAATATCAATACAGGTTGTAAGGGTTTGAAGGCATAAAAGCTTGGAGATTATATGGGTCTGAGAAGATAGTCTAAAAATATAGATAAAATTTATAAGAAATAATAGCTTAAGATATATATATAGAAATTTACAAGATTTCTTTCCTCTTTCATAATATTTTTATACTAGGATTTCAGAAGTTCAGAGTTTAACATTAATAGAGTTCTGACAAGCTAATAGAGCAATGATTACTTACTGTTTGTGTCACAAGCTCAAGATTTTAAGTTTCTTTTGATTGTCTTCTGAATATAGGCTTATATGCTGTTTAACCCAAATCATAGTTTTTGATAAAACTCCAGGGTATGAGTCTATTCCTTTGTTTCACAGATACCTGTTGCCTCCCTTTTCTAAAGTATGGATTTCAGTACAAACTAATAATGCTAATATATTGGAAACTTTTATGTGCTTTTATAAAATGGAGATTCCTACAAACTTTGGAAAATTTAGAAAATTATATACCTAGAATCCCCTTTTCACATGTCAAAATGATTACAATATTTTTTCTCTCTCCTGGTCTTGGGATTCTTCCCCTTCCTTAATTATTAAGAATATGAGTATAAAAATTTCAAATGAGTCCATAAATTTAACTTCTGTTCCCAGTTTGTAACTGTTTTTCCAGGTTTCCACTTGGCTGACAAACACATCCAAGCATCAATTGCTTATAACAACCTGCTCCAAAAGACTATGAGTCCTGAACTTACTCAAACCTGATGTGGACAAGTCCAGCCAATGTGACTGCTGTCTTTTCAGCTTGTCAATGAACCCAATCCTTCTAAGTTCCCTCATTGCTTTTGACCAACAATCTTGCCTTCCAGGCAAGTAATTACAGCAATGAACACATCGTCCCTGTCCACCCCCTGGAATGTCAGATTAAAAAAAGGAAATTTCTGTCAGTCATCACAGGGATTTTGGTCATTGATTTCTTCAATAAATAATAATTCCTACCTGGGTGCCCTTAAACTAATGATGCTAAATCTTCAATATCGGTCTCTGGAACAAACTCATCTCAAGGATTTCAGATGATGTACTATGCAGAAGCAAGAAATTTTGAAATATCACATGGAAATCTTAAAAATACAACAAAAAAGGGAGAATTGGGGTTATACCCACAGTCACAATATATGTGTTTTAATTTTAAAATTTAAAAATTTAAAACTGGTTGTCTGAGCAATCTCCCATGAATAGATTTCGGCATGAAAACACCACCAGCATGAGAACATCACCACACAGTTTGCTCAAGTTTAATGGAAGATGCATCTACTTGTTTATGAAAGGGTCCTGACAATGTTGTGGTATAGGGAGAGGGCATGTTTGTGGGTTTTTTTTTTCTACAGGATGAAATTGAAATTCAATTAGCATGGTGTGTGGTTCAGAAAGATGCTGATTCTGATGGTCCTGAGGATACTCCAGAAAAGCCAGAGTGAGGCCGATTGGGCCTATGTTCCTGGTCCACCTGTTTTACATCCTGCTATTTGGGAAGGAAAGGAGATTGTAGTCACAGTCAACCACATACATCTTTTAGATCAACCTGCCATACAAGAGTTCCTGATTACTTGAAAATTTTCTCATGTTGGGTATGGCAAAGCTATCCCTGTATGTTTAGCAAAGAATATTGCTTTGGAGGGATGTCTTGTAATGTTTCCAAAATTAATTATGGGACATGATAAACAATGTACTTATTGTACAAAGTGATTGCTTCCTCAAGGTAATTGGGTAAATGACACTTCACCACTTCAAAGATTTTCTCCATGCACAAAGGAACTGTGAGAGTCTAATGGAACTTTGTTGTGGAGACAACGCACTGGTATTATCCCATTAAAGTACAACCTCGCAGGTACATCACAGTGCCTTCTGAACTGGTTTGGAAATCAAGAAGACTATCTGGACTCTTATTCATAGTCTACAGCATAATCTCAGGATCAAGAACTGCCAGCTGGAATTGGGTACTCCAAAACAAAATTTCCACAAACTCATACTTGGGAACTTGCTGCTGCCACGAGAAAAGTGGCAGGACAATCCAGTTCTTCAAAACCCATACCCCTGATGAAATCCACACCCATGCTCTTGGTGACTTTACTTTCTTCCTGAACACATTTTTCCTTCCTTTAACATAAAAAAAAAAAAACAATATTAAAAAAAATCAAGGCTGGGGCTGAAGCTCAGCAGATTGAGTGCTTGCTTCGCATGCACCTAGCTCTGGATTTGGTCTCAAGTGTAACATATATATGTATATTAAACCCCTGCAATCCCAGCATGTGCGAGGTTGAAATAAGGCAATGGCAAATTAAGGCTAGTCTGGGCTAAATGGAAAGAACTTGTCTCTAAGCAAAACAAAATGCAACTCAATACATTACCAACCGACCAAACAACAACATTCCAAAGTTCGTAGTCATTCTAGAATACATAGGGAATTTGGGACCAGCTTGAGAAACATGACACCTTGCCTCAAAAATAAATACAGAGCCAGCCAGCCAGATAGGTTGGAATGCTAGCTGGCACCGATGACGCGGGAATGCCGGGCTCTCCTTCTGTGGACTCACACATTACTGTGCAGCCTTTAAAACTGTATTGAGCCGGATGGTGGTGGCACATGCCTTTAAATCCAGTACTCGGGAAGCAGAGGCCAGCCTGGTCTACAGAATGAGTTCCTGGATAGTCAGGGATGCACGAAGAAACTGTGTCTCAAAAAAACAAAAATTCAAAAAAAAAAGAAAGAAAGAAAGAAAGGAAAAGAAAAACAAAACAACTTATATTGAAATGCTTCATACAATAGTATGAAATAGTCTGTAATACTCCATTGATTGGAGAGTTATCAAAATCCTAAATGTAACTAAAGAGGATTTCACAAGATGAAGTACCATTTGTATACTATCTATGACGATACAAACAGATACAGCTAGACAGTGGGCTCCAACAGCAGTGTTGCACCCCAGATTCCAATGAATGAGCTAAATGCTACTGACGAGCTTGGCTTCTGCAGGCTTTAGTGGCTGTTTTGGGAAGTCGGGTGCAATAAATGAAAAGATGATCACCAAGCTGAACTGGAAGAAAGGGGTGTGGGGCGTATCCCGCAATCACTGGGGAAGGAAACTGAGGCAGGGTCCTTGCCAAGATCAGGGGGATGAGCGGCTTTCCCCATGAGAATCTATTATCTATTAAATATATTTTAATTCTTTAAAAGGTATTTATTAGCTTATATGGGGAAGGGCATGCCATGTCATGGTCTCCGTGTGGACGCCAGGTAACAGTTTGTGGGAAATGCTTGTCTCTTTCCACCATTTGGGCCCTGGGGATCCACATCAGAATGCCTAGAAGTCAAGAAGCTGGGTAGGAGGACAAGTTTGAGGCCATGAAGCTTATCACCTTTCACACATATCAGTCCCTGATTTTCCTTGGCCCTGATACCCCGTTTACGCCCTTCATTCCCTTAGTCTGCTTCTACAGATCCAGGTCCCCTTCAGTCCCAAGTGGACCCTTCACCCCATTGCAG
Source organism: Alexandromys fortis (assembly GCF_014885135.2). Lineage (NCBI taxonomy): Eukaryota > Metazoa > Chordata > Mammalia > Rodentia > Cricetidae > Alexandromys > Alexandromys fortis. Next base: position 20,925 of record NW_026068219.1, read on the forward strand.
ACGTGGAGAGAGGCAGATGCCCCTGAGTTCCAGGCCAGCCAGGACACAAAGTGCGATATGGTCCCAAAACAATAAACCCATCAACCAACGAAAAAAAGGTGTATTAAATTGGACCAGCTGGGCCATCGAGTTGGCTCCTGGAGTGCAGGTGATTTCAGTCCTGTGACACGCAGGACCACCTGAATTCAATTCCCAAGACCTACGAAAAGCTGTACGATGCAACTCCACAAAGTTGTCTTTTAACTCCCCACAAGCACCATGATACAGCCTCACCCCCCCCCCCAACTCTCACAGACACTACAATAAAGTGGTTTTGTTTCCTTCTGAAAACTATACAGGCTGGCCGTGAATTCATTATGTGTAATTCATTCAGGCCTTAAACATTGGATGCTCCTGCCTCAGCCTCCAGTGTTGGGATCTGACTGGCAGGCCTGCACGCCGATCCAGAAATGATCGTGTCTTTCTTGATTAAATAACAATTAATTTTGAGACCGGGTCTTTCTATGTAGCGCTGGCTGGTCTGAAGATTATTATGTAGACTAGGCTGGCCTCCAACTTCCAGAGATGCCTCTGCCTCCAAGGGTTGGGGTTAAAAGCGTGGGTCACCACATCCGATTTGATTTGGTTTTTCTCAAAAGAGGCTCCAGAATCTAAAGAGCCCACAAAACGCACAATCTGTGCCCCCAAGGTTTCCGCAGTTAAAACTCTTAAAACTCCCATTCCCTCCCTCCATCCCTCCCTCCCTCCTGTCTCTCTCTCTCTTTTTTTTTTTTTTTTTTTTTTTTTTTTGTAACTTTGGCCCTAGCTCTTATATCCAGGCTGGCCTCGAATTCACAGCGATTCTCTGGCCTCTGCCTCCCAAGGGCTGAGATTAAAGGCGTGCACTACCCCTTCCCGGCTTCCCACCCACACTTTCTATGCCCCACCCACCCAAGTTTACCTGTTCTGAGCAAGCAGGCAGCCAAGCAGCACCAAGAAAGAGCTCACAGGCCTCTAAGGCTGCAAAGATAAGCTATCTGGAAGTGGGAGGGGAAAGGACCTAAGCATGCCCAAATGGGCCCAGATAAAGAGGCGCACCTGATTTGATGATGAGACCCTTATTTGCATTAACAACCACAACTCCCCTGACCGCCTCAAGCATCATGGTATGCACATGACCCCACGCACGTGTCACACAAACACGATAACAAAGTTGGACAGGCTGGTGTTGAAATAATTCTGTAGTGCAGGCAGGCCCTTACCGTTTGGATATTCCTGCCTCAGCCCACCAACAAGTTAAGACATGTGGCCCTGCAACACGGATCAGAAAATGATCCTGTATTTCTTTTCTTAATATTTTAAAACTCATCTTTGTGTATGGGCGTTTTCCCTATGTCTGTGCACCGTGTGTGCAGTACTTTGAAGAAGCTAGGGAAGGCTTTAAGGTCTTCTGGGACTACAGTCACAATTTTGAGCAGCCATGTAGATGGTAGAAATTGAACACTGGTCCTCTGCAAAGATAGCCAGTGCTCTGAACCCGATGAACCATCTCTCCAGACCTTTCTTATTATTGCATTTTTATTCCCAGGAGCAACTTGGGAATAAAAGTTAGGTCAAAACATTTCATTGTGGTTGGTTTTACTTACTTTTTTTTTCTCGGGTTTTTCTGTAGCTTTGAAGCCTGTCCTGGTACTGGCTCATTTAGAACAGGCTGTCCTCGAACTCACAGAGCTCCGCCTGCCTCTGCCTCCCGAGAGCTGGGATTAAAGGAGTATGCCACCACCGCTCGGTGTTACTACTTACTTCTACCAGGGACAGAGAGATGGCTCAGCAGTTAAAAGAGGACCTGGGTTCAATTCCCAGCACCCACACGGCTGCCTACACCTGTCTGTAACTCCAGTGCCATCAGATGGAGCAAGCCTTTTCTGACCTCTGAGGGCATTGCATGGATGTGGTGCTCAGATACGCATGTAGGCAAGCCACCTATATGTATAAAAATAAAGTTTAAGGAAAAAAGTATCCTACTTATTGCATATCGTTTCCAGCTGTCAAAAGACCAGGAAAGGCCGGGCGGTGGTGGCGCAAGCCTTTAATCCCAGCACTCGGGAGGCTGAGGCAGGAGGATCTCTGTGAGTTCGAGACCAGCCTGGTCTACAAGAACTAGTTCCAGGACAGGAACCAAAAGCTACGGAGAAACCCTGTCTCAAAAAAAAAAAAAAAAAAAAAAAAAAAAAAAAAAGACCAGGGAACCCTCTATTGTGGCTATCCCCTCTATGCTGGGGTCCCGTGATAGAAATGGAAAGGCGGGGTTAGCTTTGACTTCCTAGAGACAACTAGGTCATGGGAAAGCAGATCCCACCCAGAGCAAAGCATTTTCCACAGCCTTGGTGCAGATGCAGCCCTCTGAGAGGAGGATGGATATTGTAGTCAGTGAACAAGTGGGTGGGTCTGTCCGTCCTCAGTAACTGAAGCCCCGAAAGAGACTAATATGTGTTTGTGGGGCATGGGGGTGGAGACACGATGGCTGATGTATACACAGTGAAGCTGGGTAGCACAAAATGCAATGTGAAAGTGGAAAAGAGAATGCTGGGGCAAGGCAGTGTAGTAAGGAGGAGGGCCAGGGAGATTGGCGAGTTGGTGGGTAAAGGATCATCCATAATTAAGAATGTAGTAAAATGCCCAAAGGAAGACTCCTAATATTCTGGTCAGCCATGCATGCTTTTAGTCACGACGCTGGGAAGCAGAAGCATTGGCAGGTGGTTCTCTGTTCTGTGTTGACAGCCAGCGTAGTCTACATAGAGAGTTCCAGGCTATCCAAAGATGAAGAATGAGATCTTGCCTCAAATATCAACAACAAAGTACGACTAAATCTCACAAGACCTCATTGAATGTTTCAATCCAGCTAGAAGATACAATTCCCAGCATTCCCAGTATAAACAAATGCTAAGGGTCAGGGATACAGTTCACATGGTGGAGTGCGTGCCTTGAAGGTATAAAGCTCTGGTTTTGATCCCTATGCGTGGAGAGAGCATGGCTTATGCACTCTGATCCTTACACACCGACACTGAAATATCATATTGTATAGCAAAAATTACGTGCAATTGCAGCATGTCAATTTTTATAAAACACGAAGGGCCTGGAGAGATGGCCCAATGGCTAAGTACATTTACTACTCAGTCAGGAAGATCAAGTACTGTTAAGACTGCTGGCTGCTCTTCCAGGGGAGCCAGAGTTCAATTTCCCATGTCACACAGGCACGCAGCTCAAGGAATGCTTGTAACTTAAGCTCCTAGGTATCTAACACCATCGGGACTCCTAGAGCACCTGCATACATACACACACACACACACACACACACACACACACACACACACACATGCAATAAAAATCTAAATAAATAAAGCACCAATTTAAAAAGAACGAAAGAGGCAAGCTTGCCACAGCTAGACCCGTAACTGCAGAGGATGTGGAATGAGGCATGTCCACAATCAATATTTTAATGATTTGAAGCGTGATCTCCTGGGTGAGAACCGCTGACTCTTGTCCAAACTAGACAGCACTGGATGCTGGCTAGACACTCCTAACGCATGGAGAGCATGGCAGAGGCACAAGCCCAAAAAGGTGAGGTTCCATTGTTGATGATTGTCACTTTCAGCTCTCACCCCAATGGAAAGCCACCTGGAAGGAAGGAATCTTAGTTAAAGAATTGCCTCTTTCTGATTGGCCTGTTGACATGTCTACGGGGCATTTTCTTGATTACCAATTCACGTAGGAGGCAACCCTCCATCAGTTAGGACTTAGTGACAAGGAGACAGTGTCTCACACAGGGTAGAAGGTTGCAGTTGCCACCGCAGGCGGTCTTCTAAACACTTGTGGGCAGCAGCACTCTCCCGTCCACACTCACAGACATTACACACACTGGTACATACAATACAATAAAATTAAAAAGCAAACAAAGGAGCTAGAGAAATAGTTCAATGGCTAAGAGTACTTTCTATTCTTGCGGAGGACACAGGTGTGGTTCTTGGAATCTACATAGGGTAGCTCACCACTGCCTGTAAGTCCAGTATCTGAGGATCCAACACATCTTCTGGCCTCCACAGCCTCCTGCCCTCATGTGGTGCACATAAACTCTTACAGACACATACACATAAATGAAAAAAATCTTAAACAGAAAAAAAGACAGCGAGGTCAAAAGAAGATCGTTCCATGGATAAGGTGCTGGCTGCCAGTCTGATATATGAGTTCGGTCACCAGGACCCAGGTAGTGGAATCGATGCCTTCAAGCTGCTCTCTGACCTCCAAGGCAGACTGTGGCACTGTCACACAGGCTCAAATAAACAAATGTAAATGGAAATTTTACATTTCAGAATTATTTTAGCTGCGCAGTAAGGGAAAGAGCTCCAGTCTAATACCAGAGGTGTCTAAGCAATGATTTCCATTTGTTTGGGGGACAGGTTCTCCCTACATTGCCTAGGCAGGTCTTGAACACAAGATCCTCTTGGCTCAGGTTATAAGAGCGTTTCATGGTACTGAGCTCTTCGATCGGATGGTTCAAATGGAAATTGAAGCTTTGAAATGAGCTGGAACTCCCAGAGTCAGAAACATGAACAGTAGCTTCCAGGTATGGAAATTACCATTCCAGCCTTACACAAAGACTTGAGAAGACACTTCTAGCTGAGATCCAAGCGTAAGGGTATGAGGGGATCTGCAGTAAGTGATTTAGGACCTCCCACCAATATTCAAATTCAGGGATATACTCCAGGTTCTTATATAAAGTGACAGTGGCTGGGGCTGGTGGTACCCCAGAAGTCCCATCATTCTTGAGGCAGAGACAGGTGGATCTGGATCTTTGTGAGTTCGAGATCTGCCTTGGCTGCATATTGCCATTTCACACCAGCCAGAGCTACATGAGACCTTGTTTAAAAATTAAAATAGAGTGTCTTGGACTTGATAGCTCATGTTTATCAGCTAGATTCTTTAGTTGAAGTATTTTTAGGGTTCAGGTGGCATGTCGATGTGTTGATATTGAGTGTGTAGTTCAGGAAATAATTGTTCAGACCAGAGGCTCCTGGTGTCTGATGCAAGCCCTTTATTATTCCTTGAGTTGGAGATGAACTGAGAGAGCAACCACAGCTGTTTGGTATTAACACCATGGAGTTGTCCTTCTAGTCAGCAGATAGCAGTAGCCCTTAGAGTTCTAAAACTGTTGGGGAGTAAACAACAAAAGATTGTATGGTGTATACTCAAATTTTATTAATATTTAGTTAATAATATTAGGAGGAGGTCATGAATCAACCTACCTCCACCTTAGGCTTAAAAGCCATCTGTTTATAAAGATAAACTAGATTCGTTCCTGCTTATGGTTAAACCTCTGTTTCTCAAGGATTGGGCTATGTCCCACCTGTAACCTTAACTACAAATGGTTCTGGAATACTGTTCCAGGAAATGGCAACCATGTCTTTGTTTCACCATCTTGCAACCCTACCTTTGTTTCAAAAGGTTGTTAAGACTACCTTGTTGTGACCACCTGTTGTTATGACGACCTTGTTACAATCACATTGTAATCATGTCTTTGTTTTTAGGAACTCATTATTGGCTACCTTGTTAGGCCTATGTTCTGCACCTGTAACCCCACCTATTTTGCCTGTCAAGTCCCCCATCTGGAAACCCCTACCCTTGAGCTATAAAAACCTTGTCTTCCTCACCTTTAATGGTGATCTCTTGAACCCCATTTTTAGGGAGTGACAGCCCAAGTATAAAAAAGCTTACTTTAATGAATTTGACCGTGATGATTTGGATTAGAAGTGATCTTTCTTCTCCAGTCTTTGGGATTAACATAGGAAGGGTGTGGGATGAGTGAGGACAAGGATTTAAGGATTCGATTAACTCTAAAGTAGCTAAGAAGGGAAGGCTGAGACATTGTTAGCTGTGGAAGGATACTTAAAGTTATGGAAGGTCATAGTTAAGAAAAAAGGGGAGAAGAAAAGGATGAATGAGAAAAGGCAGGAATTAAGAGGGGTGGGGTATGAATGGAAAAGTATTGGCCCAGGAACCCCAAGACCAAGTTCTCACCACCAAGGAGATTTATTTGCACCAGAGGGAGAGAGGACAGGGGGTAAGAGACAAAGACAGGGGGTAGAGGATGAGGGAGAAGGGGAAGGGATGGAAGAAAACGGAGCTGGGGGGGGCAGGGTGGGCCACAACCACTAATGTCTGCCTCTGGATAGAGGGGAGACAGATGTGGCTCATAGGTAAATGGTGGTTTATAAAGGTAAAGGGAGAGCCCTGTGTCAGGATGAGGTGTTTAATTTCAATTGGACATGTCAGTTAGATGAGACAAGGGGGTTTTTGATTGCTGGACTTTAATAATTTGATAGCTGGACCTTGATGGTCAGCCCCAGGAGGAGGAAGTGGCCAAATAAGGGAGTAGGCTTTGGTGCCTAGCTTTAGGAACATAATTTAATAGTTTTTAACAAGGCAGAGGGAAATGGGGAGAAGGGCAAGGCCAGCCAGCCATGCTCAAGTTGGCCAGAGTCCACTCAGGGTATAAGAGATGAGACTAAAGGTAGAGAATGCTTTAAACTGTATGGGATGAAGGAATAGAAAGAGTCCTAAAACCTAACTGAACAATATGCAAACAAAAAGAAAACACCTTGAGATGCATATTCGAGAGTTAAAAGTAAATAGAAAATAACAGTTAACAGAATACATATGGAATGAGATGCTGGCACAGCAGAGCTGAGTTTAAAGATGAAACTGTCCGATGCCTGTGGCTCTGGTGTGCTCCATTTGGTGTATGTGTGTGTGTGTGGGGGGGGTCCATTCATCTCTCATCCTCTGTAGCTGTGGGAGCTGGAGACCTGCCTCTCAGGTGCTCTTCTGGACTGAAGCATTCTCTGGTCTTTGGGCGTTTTGTTTTTAAGTTTTGAGACTATGTCTTATACTGTAGACTAAACTAGCATGGACATCAAGACCAGATCTTGTCATCCTCCTGCTTCTGACTCTCAAGGGTTGTGGTCACAGGCAGGCATCAACATGCCCAGCTTTTGATACTTGTCCTTATGTTGAGAGAGCTTACTTCACATACAACAGCCCTCCTGGAGGTGAATCCCTTTCTTCCAGGTGTCTGGAGGTTTATCTCCCTCCCTCCCTCCCTCCCTCCCTCCCTCCCTCCCTCCCTCCCCCTCCTTACCTCCCTCCCTTCCTTCTCTCATACCCCTCTTTCTCTTTTATCCCTCTTTCTCTTTTATCCCTCTTTCTTAGGACCTCATTCATTCAATTCTAATAACTGAATTAGTAGATAATAATAATCTAATTCTCTACACTGATCAAATTCCAACCTAGCTTTTTAAAAAAGTTTTATTTATTATGTATACAGCGTTCTGCCTGCATGTATGTCTGCATGCCAGAAGAGATCACCAGACCTCATTAAGGGTGGTTGTGGGCCACCATGTGGTTTCTGGGAATTGAGCTCAGGACATCTGAGAGCTGCCAGTGCTCTTAACCTGAGTCACCTCTCCAACCCCCCCCCCCCAAACTTTTTGTTATTTTGAGGCAGGTTCTCACCAAGTTGCTCAGGCTAACCTTGAACTTAAACTCGCCCTGTAGTAGAGGCAGGTCTTGAACTTTGTTCTCTCTCTCTGGTTTCTCTGTAGCCTTGGCTGGCTAGGCACCCACCTGGCTCTGCCTCCTGAGTACTGATGTTAAAAGTGTTATCACCACACCTGACTGCATCTATTTTTTCCTTTTTAATATATTTATTTTTTTAATCTACGTATATATGTAAGTGTGTACGAGTGCTCCTGCAGGCCAACAGTGTCAGATGCCCTGGGAGCTGAGCTACAGGCAGTTGAAGTCTGCCTGATGTGGCTACTGGGAATTGAACTCAGATGCTCTGGAAGAGCAGTACATGCATCTAACCACTGAGATCTCTCTATGGATCCAGCCTGACTGCATCTATTTTTTTAAAACAGGGGCTCACTAGTGTCCATCTGCTGCCTCTGTGCCTCTGACAGCAAGGGCTCGGATACTCAGGGCCATAGTGAGAGCCACACCAGGCGCTCCTTGGGGCAGTCAAGTGGATAGTTCCGGGCCAGTCCAAGCATTTGAACTCTGACCTGGCTATAAGAGGGAACTGTAACCTTCATAGCACCCACCAAAGTGGTTTTGGAGCAGGCAACTTTTATGAGCAAGAGGAAGAGGGGCAACCTGTGATATATATCAAGTTACCCCAAAATGAAAGGGATGGACTGGATTTAAAGAGTTGAAACAGGAGCTAGATGTGGTGGCACATACCTTTGATCCCAGTACATGGGAAGCAGAGGCAGGTAGTTCTCTGAGTTTAAGGTTAGCCTGGTCTATAGCGCTATAGAGTTCCAGGACAGCCAGGGCTAGAGAGAGAAACCCTGCTTCCATGTAGAAACTGAGGGGGGAAGGACAGGGAGTAGAGACAGCCTGGAACAGATGACCATATTTTTATCTGATTGGAAGCCTAAGTTTAACCGACACTATTTTGTGGTGCCTGACTGTGGTACTGACACTTGGGGGGTGTGGAGGCAAGAGGACCAGAACTTCAAGGTCATTCTGGCTACACAACTGCTCAGTAGTTAATCTCAGACCTGCACAAGACTGGGTCCCTGGGTCCCTGAGGAAGGAAGGGGCTTGCCAGGCCTTCTCTCTGTGTAAGAGGTTAAAGGGGTGCTGTAAAGTTGAGATTTTTGAGGCTCTAACTTGTGGGTGCTCCAACAGGCACGCTCTTCTGTACACACACTCCTATACGGAACTCCAGTTAAGTTCATGGGGTGCAATCTTTTCTCTGGTCTGTCTGGGGTGAAAAGACGTTTGCTTCCATCTTCAATGAAAGGTCTGGTGTGGTGGCAAAGGCCTTTCAACCAAGCAGAGGCAGAGGTGGATGGGTGTCTATGAGGTAGAGGCCAGCCTGGTCTTCATGGTAAGTTCTAGGTCATCCAGGTCTGCTTCGTGAAACCCTGACTATGAAACAGGAATTCAGGCTCGGGAGGCAGTGCAGTGGTTAAGAAGACTTGCTGGGGAGCAATGAAGACCAGAGTTGAACATCTATAACCCGTATCATGACCCACGTGGTCAGCCCACAGCTGAACCTGTGGCACCCCAGTCCAGGTGGAGCAGAGACAGGAGGATGCAAAATCGGAGGTAAAGAGAACAGGCCTAAGAGGAAGAAAGAATGGCAGAGATGTCCAGCGCCCTCTTCAGAGCCCCCCACCTGACACTCCCGTAAGATACTTTTTAAAAAACAAAGAGGATGCTGCTTGGCTGTGTAACTCTACAACTGACGTGATTTCAGTAAACTTCCACAACTTTAAACATGGTGCCCCCTCTCTAAGAGTGGGTACTGAACACTTATGTACCTTATGAACCCATACCGCTTGTGCTGGGAATCACACCCAAGAGTTCTCAAATGCCAGGCAATTGCTCTAAGTCTGAACTCTCTCCACACCTCTTTGATGAGTCTTCCGTCAGAGCTATTTGGAGCCGGCTGTGTGGAAGCACCCCCTAGGGTGGTGACTTTTGCATATGGTTCTTTGAGACCTGGAACCTGTTTTCTTCACAGGAGCTCAGGCTGGAAACAGACCAAACACCTAGGGTCAAACAATCCCAGGTGAACTCCAAGATATTTCAATTATATATTCGTTATTATAAGGGGCAAACTCACAAAACAGGAATGAAAAGTTCAACCTCAGCTGTGTGGCCTGGGAACCACAGAGAATGAACCCTGGGCCGGTTGAGAGTTTTCTCCCAGTACCCAAAAGGCCACACCCTAACCTGGTCCGACCTCTTAAAAGATTGGCTGACAGATTTCCCATCACAAACTGGCCTCTAGCTCAAGACCTTCATTCTTAGGCGCTGCATAGCTGCCATCAAGCAGAGCCAACAGAAACAGGGCATTTAAAATCTAAAGTCCATTCTTGAAGAGAAAGTAGGTGGTACTGGGGATTGAACCCAGGACCTTACACATACTAGGCAAGAGTGTTACTTCTCACACACACTCCTGACCAAGACCCATTTATACTATGGGTGGTTATCACAACGGCCTTTGGTTTTTTAGGGGTATAAGAGTTTTGGGTCAGGGTCTCACTATGTACCCCAGCCTCTCAAGCACTGGGATTATAGGACTGTGCCACTGATGCCCAACTTCCAAAGTTTCTTTCCTGGCCTTGCTGTTGCCTAGACTGGCATCTAACGTGAGCTACTGCTTTCTTAGCCCCTGGAATAGCTGAGACTGTGAAGTCCCTACCTGTAAAGAAGATTTTAGTGTATAAATACGGTAATAGATGTAAGTGGTGAGGAACTTCGTCATTCCATAGCAGAGTCAATACAACAGACAGACTCAGTTCTCAGCACTCCAGGAAACTGGGTATTCTGTATTAGCTCCCCGAGTTCAAGACCAGCCTAGTTTACAGTGATATCTCAAAACAAAAGCAAAACAAAAACAGGACAATGAGGTGGTACACAATTTTGGTGAAAAATACTGAGGCAAACTGATGAGTGTTGAAAACTCCCATTTTCAAATGCCAGCATACACCTCTAAACACAGTATGTGGAAGACTAATACAGGAGGTCACAAGTTCCAGACCAGCCTGGATTACATAGCAAGACCTTTAAAAAACAGAGTGACCACAAAAGAACACACATGCTTGACATTAGAGAAGGCTTTTCTTTTTACATTAAAACCAAAACCAAACTTAAAATTTTATGTTTAATTATATGCAGCTGTGTGGGCAGTTGGGCATTGTCTCAAACAGGTATAAATGCATCAATTTCATAGACCAAGGTGGGGGGGGGGGAAGAAACCTATGCTTGGCCCTTTTAGCTATCTTGTATAAATCAATCACTTATACTACAACCAGGTACATACAAGCAGGTGATTGCGATGCTTGGGATACATTTGTTGTGTTTCTAAGAGAGTTGTTTTCTCCACCTTTGAGGTTATAATGAACGCAGTCACCACAAGTAAAGTCAGAAGCAGGACAGAGAACCCTCTCTGGTTTGGTCCCTGGTCATTACTAAAATTAAATTCAAATAAGAACATAATTTTTCTTTTAAAAGGGGGCGGTCAGGGCCTTGCATGTTTGGGCTTCTTCTCCCCTCCTTTGCTGCAGGTTCCCTCTGTGGCTTTGGTGGTGAATAGCTCGTGTCACTGTGGGTGGCACTGTCCCGTGAGAGCGGGCGAGTCTGCTTCTCTAGGTGAAGGGGACCACAGGGAGCGTCTAGGACGGGAAGTGCCTGGATCACAGTTGCTGCTCTCTGGACATCCTCCCCAGTCCTTGGCCTCCTGTAGGAACTCGCCCTCACCCCCTGCAGCCGCCTGCTTGCCCACAACTGCCTCGTTGGCTCTCTGCATCTTTTCCATCCTCCTCCTCTTCTCTGTCAGCTGCTGGTCCCCGGTTCTCTCATTAGCACCCCCCTTGGCAGGTGCCTCTCTGCCATCCTGTGCCTTCTTCCTGTTGTTGATGGTGACCTCAGCACTGGTGTCCACAGCCGTGTCTGACCATAAATGGGTCAAAGTTCAACGTCATTGGTAAAAAAGCAGCAGAGGAGACAGGTGGTCTGTGGCAGCAGGGAGTGGGGAGCCAGGACCAGGGAACGATGTAAAGATGAGTTTTCAATCAGTGAAAGGCTTGGTTTTTATTAAAAAAGAAAGACATAGGTGGTTTACAAGAACTGGCATCAATGAATTTTTGTTGGCAACTACCGGAGGAACATTTACTTTAAGGATCACTAAAGGTCCCATGATTTATAAAGCAGGTATTTTGACTCCTTTGGAACTCCTTGAAGCAGATTAAACCAAAACAACTATTGTGATTGTTAGAATGAAAACTGGAAAGAAAAAAAAAAACAAAACAAACAAACAAACAAAAAAAAAAACGAAATGCCAGACCTGCTGACTAGATTCGCTGGTTGTCTGGCCTCTCACCACTCGAGATCTTTGGGTGTGCAGATCTTCAGGGGCCTGCCATCGTTTCCAGTGTAGAAATAAGGCCAAAGTGCACCCCGAGGACAGTCGCTAGACCTGTACAGAAGGGACTTATCACGCAAATTGTAGAACGAAACCTCATGTATTTCCGAGTCTAAAAAAATTCCAACCCTATTGGGGTTTACTTTTGGCAGAAGACGGATTAGCTTATGGCCCAATGCGAGGTAAGTTTTCCCATCGCATAGCCCAACTCCCCGAAACCTCTTGTGCACTGAGAACGGTCGGTTTCTACTATCGCTCCTGACCCTTCTCCTGGGGAAGGGCTCTTGGCAAATCCCTAGGAGCCACTCATGCTTCTTCTCCACGTCTACCTCCCAGTACTGTCTGCCGGAACTGTACCCCTCAGACCCCAGAACAATGGGGAGCCCGCAAAACCTTCTGTGGCTACGTGGTACCCTTGGCGTGATCTCATATCGCGCAATTTTTTTATCTCTTGAGATGTTAAGTTTATAGTTCGCTGTTTCAGGATCCAGAAGTACATCCACGTGAAATCGCGTAATGATTCTGTCCAAGCCTGAATACTGTGGAGGAAACTGGTAGCCATACTCTGTTGGCCGAATCGAGAAGAATGCAGGGCGCTTTAAGGCTCTGTACCTCCTGTAGGAGTCTTTAACACTTGCCAGCAAGTCCAGTTGCGACTTTACACAGTTGTTCCTTACCTCTGCCAGCAGATGCTTCAATGAAGCGATGTGATCTGAGAATTCTTTTATGTTGGCCTGCATTTTGGATAATCCAGTTAGCTCTTCATTTTCTAACTCCTCAAGAATGCTCTCTCGTTGCTCCCTGAGAAACAACCAGTATTGTTGGTATTCAGACGTCAACTCTTCTCTTCCGTGGTCTGCCCTTTTCTTCAGTTCTAGCCATCTTTTCCTTTGGGTGGCAAGGACTTTCTCAACCGACTCTACTTTCTCCCTCCAGAGCTTAACGTAATACTCAGTTTGTTTCCTATGACAGAGGGTGGCAACTTCCATGGGCAAAACGAAGTGAGATGTGGGACTGGGGGAGCAAACCTCTTGGTCCTGCCCACAGGAAAGGGCCAAAGGCTGCGCCTCTCTGGAACGTTCTCCTATCTGCCTTTGCCTCCGGCCTTTTCTTACCGGGAGCCACTTGGCGACTTCAGTGAGTTTGCTCAGCGGCTGATTACTCTGAAAATTCCTTTCTGGACAATTAACGTGGCAAACAGGGCAGGAGAAATTATCCTTTAGATCCTTCCAGAACGCACTGATGCAGGAGAGGCAGAATTTATGCCCACACTCGATGGTCACTGGGTTCTTGAAGTTCTCCTTACATATGGGACAGTGGGTCTCTGCTGGGAGGTCAGCCTGCCCTGCTTCAAGCTCTCTGGAGCCTGTGCAAGGCGGCACAGAGCTTGTGGTAGAAGACAGGTTACTTCTGGAAGGCCTGCTTCTCTGCATTTTGAAACTAGCAAGCTCTCTGGTCCTCCCTGAGATGTGAAGACCGAGCAGCTTTTAGCCTACTGCCTTGTTGACGCTGGCTTCTGCAAACTTGGTTAACCCGATATACCTTACAGCAGAGAGGGTAGACCGAGTCCGGAGCTTAGGGCTACTGCGAATTAGAACCCAAACAAGGAAGTTTTCTTGTTCAAGAAAGTTGTTTTACATCCAAGAAAATAAACCCTTCCTATGGGTAAAATGGGACAGGAGATTAAAAATCAGACTGTGTTATCAGCACTGTATCAAAACAGCCACGTGAGAACCCTATGTATACCGGGACCCAAGTTCAATCCCTGAGCCTCACATTGTGGGACCAACTCTTGAAACTTGCCTTTCAACCTCCACTCTCTTGCTGTATGGACACATGACCCATTTGAGAGCACACATGTGCACTGAATAAATGTGAAAGAATTTCGGAGCATAAAAATCATTAGGTGAAAATGCAGGCCATCTATGCTACAGATTTAACTCACAAAATCAATTATAAGCAAATAGCAACACGAGCTGGTAGGACTGACCAGTGGTCAGAGCACTGCCTGCTCTGGCAAAGGGCCAGGGTTCAGTTCCCAGCACCCACATGGAGGCTTTCAACCATGCATAATTCCATTTTCAGGGGATCAGAGACCTTCTTCTGAATCTGGGGGGGGAGGGGGAAGCACAGACACACATGTGATACACATACATACATGCAAGCAAACCACTTATACACATAAATAAATCTAACACAACAAACAAAACAAAAACATAAAATCCGGCACTATAAGCCAGGCTTAGTGGTGTCTATTCCTGTAACTCCAAAATTTGGGAGGTAGAGACAAGAGGATTAGGGATTAGGCCTTCTAGACTATCAGTTCAGCCTGGGTTGTTTCAAAAAGTAAATAAAAAAAAAACTTAATAAAAACAATGGGTGTGATCTGAAGCATCTATATTTACATCACTAAGGAGGTAGAGGCAGGATAGGAGGCATTCAAGACAGCCTGGCTACACAGGGAGTCCCAGGACAGGCTGAGGTATATGAGGTCAAGAAAACAACAAAAATTATAAACAAAAAATACTAGCAGGACACGGTGGTGCAGGCCTTTAAACCCAGCACTGGGGAGGCAGAGGCAGGTGGATCTCGGTGAGTTCAAGGTCAGCCTAGTCTACAAATCAAGTTCTAGGACAACCAGGGCGCTCTTGAAACCCTGTCTCTAAAAACAGACAAAACAAATAAAACAACAACAAAAACACCTATCAGGGCTGGAGAGGTGACTCAGCTATTTGACCTCAGGTTCCATTCCCAACACCCAAATGTCACAACTCACAGCTCACAACTGTCTGTAACTCCAGTGGGTTTCAGATACTTTCACACCGACATATATGCAGGCACACACGTGCACACACGCACACACACACGCGCACACGCGCGCGTGAGTATCTGAGCTCCTGGCTGGACAGCCCCACTCTCTAGGCCCCAGCCACCATGGTCACATTTCATGCCCCTCCTCTATATCCCCATCACAGCCCCAACATCAGCAAATCCGTGAGGCACAGACTAGACCGGCACGGATTAGAGGAGACAGCAGTGTAAGAACACAGTCAACAACATAAGGAGCAATATGGCACGCCACCAGAACCTAGCAGTTCTACAACAGCGAGACCTAGACAATCCAATGCAGGTGAAGCAGAAAAAAAAAAAAACAACCTGAAAAATAACTTTATGAAGATAATAGAGGCCCTTAAAGAGGAAATGAACAATTCCCCTAAAGAAGTGGAGAAAAAGACAAACAAAAAATTGGGAGAAATCAATACATCCCTTAAAGAACACCAAGGAAGCCAAGAAAAACAATCATATTTATGAAGGAAACAGTTCAAGACTTGAAAATTGAAGTAACTGCAAATAAAGAAAACATAAACTGAGGGAATTCTGGAAATGGAAAATCTGGGTAAATGGACAGGAACTACAGATGCAAGCATAATCAACAGAATATAAAAGATGGAAGAGAGAATCTCCGATATTGAAGATAGGATAGAGAAAATAGATTCATTGGTCAAAGAAATGTTAAATCCAACAAATTCCCACATAAATCATCCAGGAAATCTGGGACACCATGAAGACCAAACCTCATCCACTAAGAGTGAGAAACTTCAACACCCCACTCTCACCAATGGACAGGTCTGCAAAACAGAAATATAACAGAGAAATAAGGGAACTAACAGATGATATGACTCAAGGACTTAACAGGCATTTATAGAATATTTTGCCCAAACACAAAAGAATATACCTTCTCAGCACCTCGTGGAACCTTCTCTAAAACTGACCACATACTTGTTAACAAAGCAAACCCCCACAGAAACAAAAATATTGAAATAACGCCTGGTATCTTATTGGATCATCATGACTTCAACAAAAATACAAATTGTAGAAAGTCTACAAACCCATGAAAACTGAACAATCCTCAACTGAATCACCAATGGGTCAAGGAAGAAATAAGGAAATTGAAGACTTCCTAGAATTCAATGAAAATGAATACACAACATACCCAAACTTATGGGACCTCATGGAAACAGTGCTAAGAGGGAAATTCATAGCACTAAGTAAGTGCCTACATAAAGAAAGTGAAAAAAATCTCACACTATCGACTTAACAGCACACCTGAAAGCTCTAGAACAAAAAGAAGTAAACTCACCCAGGAGGAGTAGACAACAGGAAACAATCAAATAAATCAATAAAACAGAAACAAAGAGAACAATACAAAAAAATAATGTAACACAGAGTTGGTTCATTGAGAAAATCAACAAGACAGACAAACCCTGATTTAACGTAAGCAAAGGGAAGAGAGAGAATATCCAAATTTATAAAATCAGAATTGAAAAGGGGGACATAACAGATACTGCGGATATCCAGAGAACCATTAGGTCACACTTCAAAAACCTGTACTCTACACGATTGGGAAATTTCAAAGAAAAACAATTTTCTTGCTAGGTACCACATACCAAAGTTAAATCAAGACCAGATAAACAATTTAAATTAGAACTATGGCCCCTAAGGAAATAGAAGCAGTCATTAAAGTCTTCTAAGAGAAAAAAGCTCAGGGTCGGATGGTTTCCACTCAGAATTCTACCAGTACATCACAGAAGAGCTAACACCAACACTGCTCAAAGTGTTCCACAGACTAGAAACAGAAGGAGCATTGTCAGCTTTTTTGAGGCTACAGTTTCCCCGATATCCAAACCACACAAAGATGCAACAAAGAAAGAGAATTACTCTCCCTCACAAACATTGACACAAAAATACTCAATAAAACACTGGCAAGCCGAATTCAAGAATCCAAGAAAACATTAAAAAAAAAAAAAACCACCTACCATAATCAACAAGGCTTTATCCCAGAAATGCAGGGATGGTTCAACATAAGAATATCTATCAATACAATCCACCATATAAACAAACTGAGAAAATACACACACACACATGATCCTCTCATAAGATGCTGAAAAAGCTTTTGACAAAATCCACCACCCCTTCATGATAAAGGTTTTGGAGAGATCAGGGATACAAGGACCATACCTAAACATAATAAAGGCAATAAACAGCAAGCTGACAGCCAACATCAAACTAAAAGGAAAAAAAACCTCAAAAGTGATTCCACTAAAATCGGGAATAAGACAAAGCTGTCCACTCTCCCCATATCTAGGTAATATAGCACCTGAAGTTCTAGCTAGAACAGTAGGACACCAAAAGGAGATCAGGGGGATACAAATTGGGAAGGAAGATGTCAAATTTTGCTATTTGCACTTGATATGATAGAATACATAAGTGACTCCAAAAATTGAACCAGGAAACTCCTACAACTAATAAACACTTTTAGTAATGTGGCAGGATATAATACTAACTCAAAAAAACAAAAAGTCAGTAGTCCTCCTATAGGCAAATAGGCTGAGAAAGAAATCAGAGAAACATCACCCTTTACAATAGCCACAAATAACAAAATATCTTGGGGTAACTCTAACCAAACAAATGAAAGACCTGTACAACGATACCTTTAAATTTTTGAAGAAAGAAATTGAAGAGGGGGGCTGGAGAGATGGCTCAGAGGTTAAGAGAACTGACTGCTGTTCCAGAGGTCCTGAGTTCAATTCCCAGCAACCACATGATGGCTCACACCCATCTATAATGAGATGTCCCACTTTCTTGGATAGATGGGATAAACACAGTCAAAATGAAAATCTTACCAAAAGCAATCTACAGATTCAATGCAATGCCCATCAAAATCCCAACACGATTCTTCACAGACCTCAAAAGAACAATACCCAACTTCATAGGAAAAGCAAAAAACCCAGGATAGCCAAAACAAACCTATACTATAAAGGAACTTTCAAAGGCTTCACTAGGAGGCGCCCGCGCCGGCAGACGGAGCTGGGAGGCGCCCGCGCCGGCAGACGGAGCTGGGAGGCGCAGGCAGGCAACGACGGCTGCCGAGACTGGAGGGGACCAGCGCAGCGGCAGAGGTCGCAGGCGACAGGGACCAGCGGCAACACCGAGAGCAGATCGCCCCACTACAATTAAATCAAAGAGGTAGGCCTTTGGTTGGCGAGGGCCCTGGCAAACGGGGAGCCGGGACCGGTTCCGGAAAACCCTTCTTAGGGGTGAGAGGGTTCTTGGCCCCCAGCAGGAGCCAGGAAACAGAGCGAGGGCAATTAGTAAGAGAAGCCTCTGGCCAGCAGAGAAACCTGATCTGATTTTAAAAGACCAATTAGATAGCATTGAAAGGAGGAGATGGGCAGGCGCCAAGGCAGAACATCACCCATTAATCAGAAAAACAACATGAAAACACCAGATCCCAAAGATCTTACAACAGAAAGATTTGAACACCCTAACACAGAAGAAGTGGAAAAAATTGACTTTATGAAAGCAATAGAATCCCTTAAAAAATATGTAATAAACACCCTTATAGAAATGGATGAGAAGAATAACAAAAAGTTCGAAGAATTAAGTAAATATGTACATGAGACCCTGGGAAACCAAGAAAAAACGATCAAACAGGTAATGGAAACAGTGCAAGAATTGAAAACTGAAAGGGAAGCAAGGAAGAGAACACAAAGGGAAGAACAGCTGGATATGGAAAATCTAGGCCAACGAGCAGAGTCTACAGAAACAAGCATAATCAATAGACTACAAGAGATAGAAGAAAGAATCTCAGATGCTGAGGACACCATAGAGAAAATAAATGCACTGATCAAAGAAAACAGCAAAGCCAACAAATTCTCATCACAAAACATTCAAGAAATATGGGACACAATAAAAAGACCAAACCTAAGAATTATAGGAATAGAAGAAGGAGAAGAATCACAGCTCGAAGGCCCAGAAAATATTTTTAACAAAATTATGGAAGAAAACTTTCCCAACATAAAGAAAGTTATCCCCTTGAATATTCAAGAAGCATACAGAACACCAAACAGACTGGATCAAAGAAAAACTTCCCCTCGCCATATAATAATCAAAACACAAAATAGACAGGTTAAAGAAAGAATATTAAGAGCTGCAAAGGAAAAAGGCCAAGTAACCTATAAAGGTAAACCGATCAGAATTACACCTGACTTCTCTATGGAAACCATGAAAGCCAGAAGGTCCTGGATAGAGGTACTTCAAAAGCTAAGAGACCATGGATGCAAACCCAAACTTCTGTACCCTGCCAAGCTAGTGTTCACTATCAATGGAGAAAACAAGACATTCCAGGATAAGAACAAATTTAAACAATACGTAGCCACAAATCCAGCTCTACAGAAAGTAATAGAAGGAAAATCGCAACCCAAGGAATCCAACAATGCCAACACTGACTACAATAACTCAGGCATCTAGTGAACCTTCACCAGCACAACTCAAAGAAGGGACACACACACAAACTCTACTACCAAAAAAACAATAAGAATAACCGGAGTAAACAACAATTGGTCATTAATATCACTTAATATTAATGGTCTCAATTCACCTATAAAAAGGCACAGGCTAAGAGATTGGATACGAAAACAGGATCCAACATTCTGCTGTTTGCAAGAAACACATCTCAACCACAAAGACAGGCATCTACTCAGAGTAAAAGGTTGGGAAAAGGTCTTTCAAGCAAATGGTCCTAAGAAAAAAGCAGGTGTGGCCGTACTAATTTCCAACAAAACGGACTTCAAACTAAAATCAATCAGAAGAGATCGAGAAGGACACTTTATACTCATAACAGGAACAATTCATCAGGATGACATCTCAATTCTGAATATCTATGCCCCTAATATAAAAGCACCCACTTATATAAAAGAAATATTACTAGAACTCAAGGCAGACATCAAACCACACACACTAATAGTAGGAGACTTCAACACACCTCTCTCTCCAATGGACAGGTCAATCAGACAGAAACCTAATAGAGAATTAAGAGAATTACTGGAGGTAATGAAACAAATGGACTTAACAGACATCTATAGAACACTCCACCCAAATAGGAAAGAATATACCTTCTTCTCTGCAGCTCATGGAACCTTCTCAAAAATTGACCATATACTCGGAAACAAAGGAAGCCTCCACAGATACAAAAGAATATCAGTGTCCACCTGTGTCTTATCAGATCACCACGGATTAAAGTTAGAAGGCAACAACAATGCTGCCCCCAGAAAGCCGACAAACTCATGGAAACTGAACAATCAACTACTGAACCACACCTGGGTGAAGGAAGAAATTAAGAAGGAAATTAAAGTCTTCCTTGAATTTAATGAAAATAAAGAGACAACATACTCAAACCTATGGGACACGATGAAAGCAGTGCTAAGAGGAAAGTTCATAGCACTAAGTGCCCACTTAAAGAAAACGGAGAAAGCATACATTGGGGACTTAACAGCACACCTGAAAGCTTTAGAAAAAAAAGAAGCAGATGTGCCCAGAAGGAGTAGAAGACTGGAAATAATCAAACTGAGGGCAGAAATCAACAAAATAGAAACACAGAAAACAGTCCAAAGAATCAATGAAACAAAAAGTTGGTTCTTGGAGAAAATCAACAAGATAGACAAACCCCTATCCAAACTAATTAAACAACAGAGGGAGAACACGCAAATAAATAAGATCAGAAATGAAAAGGGGGACATAACCACAGACACAGAGGAAATTCAGAGAATCATTAG
This sequence comes from Alexandromys fortis, assembly GCF_014885135.2. NCBI lineage: Eukaryota > Metazoa > Chordata > Mammalia > Rodentia > Cricetidae > Alexandromys > Alexandromys fortis. The sequence goes on from NW_026068219.1 coordinate 41,517, forward strand.
ATCTTACTACAGGAGCCTGTATGCCACAAAACTGGAAAATACAAAAGAAATGGACATCTTTTTAGATAAGTACCATATACCAAAGCTAAACCAAGACCAGGTGAAAGATCTAAATAGACCTGTTAGTCGCGAAGAACTTGAAGCAGTTATCAAAAATCTGCCCTCTAAAAAAAGCCCAGGACCAGATGGTTTCAATGCAGAATTCTACCAGAACTTCCAAGAAGAGCTAATACCTATTCTCCTTAATGTATTTCACAGTATAGAAACAGAAAAGTCATTGCCAAATTCCTTTTATGAAGCTACAGTTACCCTGATACCAAAACCACACAAAGACCCAACCAAGAAAGAGAACTACAGGCCTATCTCACTCATGAATATCGACGCAAAAATTCTTAATAAAATACTGGCAAACCGAATTCAAGAACACATTAGAAAAATTATCCATTATGATCAAGTAGGCTTCATCCCAGAGATGCAGGGCTGGTTCAACATACGCAAATCTATCAATGTAATCCACCATATAAATAAAATGAAAGAAAAAAACCATATGATCATTTCATTAGATGCTGAAAAAGCATTCGACAAAATCCAACACCCCTTTATGATAAAGGTATTGGAGAGACTAGGGATACAAGGGTCATACCTAAATATAATAAAAGCTATTTACAGCAAACCGACAGCTAACATTAAATTAAACGGAGAAAAACTCAAAGCCATCCCACTAAAATCAGGAACAAGACAAGGATGTCCACTCTCTCCATACCTCTTCAATATAGTGCTTGAAGTTCTAGCAATAGCAATAAGACAACATAAGGGGATCAAAGGGATTCGTATTGGAAAGGAAGAAGTTAAGCTTTCGTTATTTGCAGATGATATGATAGTATACATAAGCGACCCCAAAAACTCTACCAAAGAACTCCTACAGCTGATAAACACCTTCAGTAATGTGGCAGGATACAAGATCAACTCGAAAAAATCAGTTGCCTTCCTATACAGTAAGGATAAGGAAACAGAGAGGGAAATCAGAGAAGCATCACCTTTCATGATAGCCACAAAGAGCATAAAATATCTTGGGGTAACCCTGACCAAGGAAGTGAAAGATCTATATGACAAGAACTTTAAGACTTTGAAGAACGAAATAGAAGAAGACACCAGAAAATGGAAGGATCTCCCTTGCTCTTGGATTGGGAGGATCAACATAGTAAAAATGGCAATTCTTCCAAAAGCAATATATAGATTCAATGCAATCCCCATCAAAATCCCATCAAAATTCTTCACAGATCTGGAGAAGACAATAATCAACTTTATATGGAAAAATAAAAAACCCAGGATAGCCAAAACAATCTTATACAATAAAGGAACGTCTGGAGGCATTACCATCCCTGACTTCAAACTCTATTACAGAGCTACAGTATTAAAAACAGCTTGGTATTGGCATAAAAACAGAGAAGTCGACCAATGGAACCGTATAGAAGACCCTGACTTTAATCCACAAACCTATGAGCAACTGATTTTCGATAAAGGAGCTAAAACTATACAATGGAAAAAAGAGAGCATCTTCAACAAATTGTGCTGGCAAAACTGGATTTCAATCTGTACAAAAATGAAAATAGATCCATGTCTGTCACCATGCACAAAACTCAAGTCCAAGTGGATTAAAGACCTCAATATCAGTCTGAACACACTGAACCTGATAGGAGAGAAAGTGGGAACTACACTACAACAAGTGGGCACAGGAGACCGCTTCCTACGTATAACATCAGCAGCACAGACAGTAAGGGCCTCATTGAATAAATGGGACCTCATGAGACTGAGAAGCTTCTGTAAAGCAAAGGACACTGTCGCTAAGACAGAAAGGCAACCCACTGACTGGGAGAAGATCTTCACCAACCCCGCAACTGACAAAGGTCTGATCTCCAAAATATATAAAGAACTTAAGAAACTAGACTGTAAAAGGCTAATCAACCCAATTATAAAATGGGGCACTGAGCTGAACAGAGATCTCTCAACAGAAGAAGTTCAAATGGCCAAAAGACACCTAAGGTCATGCTCAACTTCCTTAGCGATCAGGGAAATGCAAATCAAGACAACTTTAAGATACCATCTTACACCTGTCAGAATGGCTAAAATCAAAAACACCAATGATAGCCTATGCTGGAGAGGTTGTGGAGAAAGGGGTACACTTATCCATTGCTGGTGGGAATGCAAACTTGTACAACCACTCTGGAAAGCAGTGTGGCGGTTTCTCAGAAAATTTGGGATCAACCTACCCATGGACCCAGCAATACCACTCTTGGGAATATACCCAAGAGAGGCCTTATCATGCAACAAAAATATATGCTCTACTATGTTCATAGCAGCATTGTTTGTAATAGCCAGAACCTGGAAACAACCTAGATGCCCCTCAATTGAAGAATGGATGAAGAAAGTATGGAATATATACATATTAGAGTACTACTCAGCAGTAAAAAACAAGGACTTCTTGAAGTTTGCAGGCAAATGGATGGAAATAGAAAACACTATCCTGAGTGAGGTAAGCCAGACCCAAAAAGAGGAACATGGGATGTTCTCACTCATATTTGGTTTCTAGCCATAAATAAAGGACATTGAGCCTACAATTCGGGTTCTTAGAGAAGCTAAAGAAGAAGGAGAACCCAAAGAAAAACATATAGGCATCCTCCTGAATATTAACCTTCATCAGGCGATGAAAGGAGACAGAGACAGAGACCCACATTGGAGCACCGGACTGAAATCTCAAGGTCCAAATCAGGAGCAGAAGGAGAGCGAACATGAGCAAGGAACTCAGGACCGCGAGGGGTGCACCCACACACTGAGACAATGGAGATGCTCTATCGGGAACTCACCAAGGCCAGCTGACCTGGGTCTGAAAAAGCCTGGGTTAAAACCGGTCTCACTGAACATAGCGGACAATGAGGACTACTGAGACATCAAGAACAGTGGCAATGGGTCTTTGATCCTACTGCATGTAGTGGCTTTGTGGGAGCCTAGGCAGTTTGGATGCTCACCTTACGAGACCTGGATGGAGGAGGGTTTTCCTCGGACTTCCCACGGGACGGAGAGCCCTGATTGCTCTTTGGGCTGAAGAGGGAGGGGGAACGGATTGGGGGAGGGGGAGGGAAAGGGGAGGCGGAGGTGGGGAAGAGACTGAAATATTTAATAAATAAATAAATAAAGAAAGAAAGAAAAAAAAAAAGGCTTCACTATCTCTGACTTCAAGCTCTACTATAGAGTTATAGTAGTAAAAACAGGTTGTTATTGGCATAAAAACAGACACATTGATTAATGGGATCGAATTGAAGACCCTGACATTAATCCACACACCCATGAACACCTGATTTTTGACAAAGAAGTTGAAATTGTACAATGGAAAAAAGAAAGCATCTTCAACAATTGGTGCTGGTATAACTGGATGTCGACATACAGAAGAATGCAAATAAATCCATATCTGACACCATGCACAAAACTCAAGTCCAAGTGGATCAAGTACCTCAACATAAATCCAATTACATTGATAGCAGAGACACTGGGAAGTAGCCTTGAACACATTGGCACAGGAGACTATTTCCTGATTACAACACCAGTAGCATGGACACTGAGAGCAACAACTAATAAAAGGACCTCCTATAGAACACGAGCAAGGATGTTAGGACCACGAGGGGTGCACCCACCCACTGAGACAGTGGGGCTGATCTATTGTGAGCTCACCAAGGCCAGCTGGACTGCGACTGAAAAAGCATGGGATAAAACCGGACTCTCTGAATATGGCGGACAATGAGGGCTGCTGAGAAGCCAAGGACAATGGCACTGGGTTTTGATCCTACTTCATGTTCTGGCTTGGTGGGAGCCTTGCCAGTTTGGACATTCACCTTCCTAGACATGGACGGAGGGGGGAGGACCCTGGACTTTCCACAGGGCAGAGAACCCTGACTGCTTTTTGGACTGGAGAGGGAGGGGGAGAGGAG
>NW_026068219.1:50070-56071 GCF_014885135.2 Alexandromys fortis
CTGGGAGGAGGCGGAAACTTTTTTTTTCCTTTTCTCAATAAATAAATAAATAAATTATATAAAAAAAAGGACCTCCTATTACTGAGAAGCTTCTGTAAGGCAAAGGACATGGTCAACAAGACAAAATGGCAGCCTAGAGAATGTGAAAAGATCTTCACCCCAACTATGACAGAGGGCTGATCTCCAAAAATATATAAAGAACTCACGAAACCAAACATCAAAATACAAATAATCAAATTTTAAAAATGGGGTACAAATGTAAACAGAATTCTCTACAGAAGAATCTCAAATAGCTGAAAGACATTTAAGAAATTGCTCAACATCCTTAGCCACCAGGGACATGCAAATCAAAATGACTCTGAGATACCATCTTATACCTCTCAGAATGGCTAAGATCAAAAACACTGATGACAGTTTATGGTAGAGAGGATGTAAGGGGAAACACTCCTCCACTGCTGGTAGAAGTACAAACTTGTACAACCACTTTGGAAACCAGTATGGAGGTTTCTCAGAAAATTGGGAATCAATCCACCCCAAGACCCAGCAATAGCACTCTTGGGCCATGTATTCAAAGGATGTTCAACCATACAATAAGGGCATTTGCTCAACTACGTTTATAGCAGCATTATTTGTAATAACCAAAACCTAGAAACAACCTAGATGCCTCTCACCCAAAGAATGGATAAAGAAAATGTGGTACATTTACACAAGGGAGATTTACTCAGAGGTACAAAACAATGATATATTGAAATTTGTAGGCAAACAGATGGAACTAAAAAAAAAATCATCCTGAGTGAGGTAACCCAGATCCAGAAAGACAATAACAGTATGCATTTACTCATAAGTGGATATAGATGTAAAGCAACGGATAACCAGGCTACGATCCACAGCCCCAGAGAAGCTAGGTAATGAGGAGGACCAAAAGAGGGACTTGCAGGGAGGGATTGCCCTAGGAAGGGGAAGTAGATTAAGATCTTCTGGGTAAAACTAGGAGTAAGGGAGAAAGGGGAGGGGATATAGGATGAGAACTTGAGGGAACCAGATGCTTGAGTTGGGGGAGAGTCAGAGAGAGAGAGGCATGAAAGAAATATCTTGATAGAGAGAGCCATTATGGGGTTAGGGAGGAAATGGTGCTGGGGAAATTCCCAGGAATCCACAAGGATGATCCTAGCTAAGAGTCCTAGCAATAGTGGAGAGGGTGCTTGAACTGGCCTTCCTCTGTAATCAGATCGGTGACCCCAGTAACTGATGGAAGCAGATTCAGAGATCCACAGCTAAGCACTGGGCTGAGCTCCAGGAGTCCGGTTGAAAAGGAGGGATCATATGAGCAAGGATTCAGGGTAAGAAGGGGTGTCAAGATCATGATGGAGAAAATCAGAGACAGCTGACCCAAGGTAGCAGGAGCTCATGACTCTGGACTGACAGCTGGGGAACCAGCATGGGACCAAACTAGGTCCTCTGAATGGGGGTGAGAATTGTGTGACCTGGCCTGTTTGTGGGGCTCCCTAGTAGTGGGACCAGAAGTTGTCTCTGGTGCACGGACTGGCTTTTTGGGATACTTTGTTCAGGCTTGATGTAGTGGGGAGGGGCTTGGTCCTCCCTCAACTTGGCCTACAGACATTGTTGACTCCCCATGGAAGGCTTTACCCTGAGAAGTGGATGGGGGTTAGGGTGAAGGCCGGAAGTGGGGGAAGGAGAAAGACAGTTAACTGTGGTTGCTATGTAAAATAGGGAGGGGAAAAGTTTAATAGATGGAAAAAAGAATAAGAATTTGAAACATAACACAAAGAAAGAAATCTTTAAAAATAAATTAAAATGCCAATCAGAAGGGGAGATGGCTCCATGGGTGAAAGTGCCTATCCCGCAAGCCTGACAACGGGAGATCTATCCCTAGAATACATGCCACAGCCGGATGGAGCGTCTTGACACGTACAATCCACGTCCCAGGGAGATGGAAGGTGGACGCAAACCGCACTGGCCAGAGTCAGCAAATCTGGAGTGCACTGTGCAGCGGGGGGGGGCAAGAGACCCTGCCTAAATCAGCCAGGTGGGGCTGGGGGTGGGGGAGTGGAGGTGGGGAGGGTAGGCGGGCAGGACGGCAGGGGTGGGGGAGGCTAGAGAGATGTGGCTCAACAGTGAAGAACCCGTACTGCTCTAGCAGAGGTTTTCAGCCCAAGGACCTACGGGGCAGCAAAGAAAACAAAACCGAACCCAAACAAACAAAAACCGAAGTCTTTCACCCCAGTTCTATCCCTAGAACCAACCCCTTCTTCTGGCCTCTGCAGGCACCAGGCATGGATATGGTGCAAATATATTCTTACAAGTGGGCAAAATACTTCCACATATAAACAAGAACACACAAACCACCACGGGGGCGGCGAGCTGGCAAGACAGACAAGGTTTAGCAGGTCAAAGCACTTGCTGTCAGACAGGACAACCTGAGTTTAATCCCACGTGGTGGAAGAAGAGGATTGACACCTGCGAGTTGTTTTTTGGCTTCCACACCTGCGCCATGGCATGCAGTCACCCACACACGTACACATAAATAAATATATATATATAATCTTTTAGAGGTGGAAGGCAGAGCTGGGTGTGGTGGCCGCTTTTAATCCCAGCAGTGGGGAGGCAGAAGCAGACGGATCTCTGAGTTCGAGGTCAGCCAGGTTTACAGAGTGAGTTCCAAGGCAGCCAGTGCGTATACACAGAGAAACCCTGTCTCAAAAAAAACCAACCAAATTAAAAAAAAAAAGTGGAAGGCAGTCAGGCATAGTGGTGCACACCCAAAATCCCTGCATTGAGGGTGAGGGGGTGGCAGAGGCCTCTGCCTAGTCCTGGCTGGCCTCTCAGATCCACAATGACTTTCAGGGCAGTTAGGCCCTGTCTCAAAACAAAACCAAACAACATTAAAAAGATGGAAGGTAAGAACCAACTTCCACAAGCTGTCCTCTTACCTCCACATACCCTCCTCCCTCGACAAATAAATGAAACCAGAGTGAACATGAACAAGAAACGGGTTGGAGCCTACACATCCTCAAGGTCTGAACCAATCTCGCACCGGGACTCCACCTTCGCCGATAGCATCCCAAGGGTCCGAACTCCGGAGCCTGTGAGCGACACTCACACTGCCTATAATAATATGTTTGTGGAAAACATCTCATCTCAACCCAGTCATAAGTTCTGTCACTCGCATGTCACAGATGCAGTGCACTTTACCTCCTAGAGATGGTCTTACACCAAACACTGCACGAAGCAGAGGGAGCTGCCTAGAACAAACCCTGGAGCACCCCTCGGCGGGTGGGGCAGATCCTGCTTGGGGGCGGCGGGGCTGGTCCTGCCTTTATGGTGATAGGCGGCTCCAGTGGAAGTGGACGGAGATTGGTACTGCGCATGCCCGATACCTCTCACTCTCTCACCTTCCCTCAGCTGGCTATGAGCCTAAAGAGCCGCAGGTGATTGCCCCGATTGGCCAAGCCAACAAGGCAATCATTAATTCCTCCTGGCAACATTCTCTGAGTTTTGCTGCAGTGTTTTTGTTGTTTGGAGGGCAGCTGGAGGACCATAGTAAGGCTGCTGGCTGATTTAGAGATTTACTTTGGTCTAGAACGGCCGTTTTCATTTATTTACTTGTTTGTTTGTTTGTTTGTTTTTTAAGGGCAAGCACAGAGGGAAAGGTGTTTTCTAGGCCTTTCAGAAAACACAGAGTTGTTCGTTTGACCACTCATGAGACGGTTCAAAAGAAACGCTGTGAAAACCACCATGCCAAACTGGAAGGGTCTAAACAGGCTGAAGTCTCTTCAAGATCTTCGAGCCGCATATTTCGCAGAGACAGTTTCCTAAAACAGGTGAAGGAAAGCGATGAGAAAAAGAAGGAAGCCAAAGAGAAAGGTGACTGGGCTCAGCTGCATCGCGTCAACCCCGGCTTGCTGGAGCCTGGCTATCGCCTTACGACATAACTCGATGTAAAGGACAAAAACAGCCAAAGAAAACCCAGATTGTGAAATCAAAAGGCTAGACCTCCTTCTCGCATAAATGAGAGGAGTCTGCAGCTACGCTGCTTCTCACAGGCAGAAGGGCAAGGGAAGGTGTGGAACAGGAACCAGTACCTCGGTGGGTAAGTTTCCATCTCAACGGGCCAGCATTGTGGGGTATTCTGCTCCTTTGTGGAATTTTGGCCCATTTCACATTGAGAATCACCAGGGTTATGAAGTGGTTGGAGAAATTTGAGGATAATGGTTTTCAAGACCCAGTAAAGCCTGTTAAAAAAAAAAAAAAAAGCCTCTTGCCTTCAAATAATTAGATTCCCAAAGGGCTGAGAGAGGTCCTTCGGGGGCACTATCAGGAAGTAGGGAGACGCTTCACATAGAAGGAGAGAGAGCATGAGCAAGGAACTCAGGACCGCGAGGGGTGCACCCACACACTGAGACAATGCGGATGTTCTATTGGGAACTCACCAAGGCCAGCTGGCCTGGGTCTGAAAAAGCCTGGGTTAAAACCGGTCTCGCTGAACATAGCAGACAATGAGGACTACTGAGAACTCAAGAACAATGGCAATGGGTTTTTGATCCTACTGCACGTATTGGCTTTGTGGGAGCCTAGGCAGTTTGGATGCTCACCTTACTAGACCTGGAGGTGGGTGGTCCTTGGACTTCCCACAGGGCAGGGAACCCTGATTGCTCTTTGGGCTGACGAGGGAGAGGGACTTGATTGGGGGAGGGGAGGGAAAGGAGAGGCAGCTGGGGGGGAAGAGAGAAATCTTTAATAAATAAATAAATAAATAAAGAAAAAATAAAAAATAAATAAAGAAAGAAAATGTGACGATTGAGAGATGGGCAAGTCAGTGCCTGAGGCTCTTCGGGATTTCTTATTTTTAAGCAAGTGGTAGGGAAAGACAGTGAAATAATTTAAACGTGCTGTGATATTAGGGTCGGAGAGATGAGTCGGCGCTTGGCCACTTGTTGTTCTTGCAGAAGATCCACGTTGGGTTCCCGTCTCCCAGATGGTGTCTCACACTATCCGGTAACTCCAGTTCCGGGGATCTGATGTCCTCTCTGGCCTCCAAATGTACCAGGAAAACAAATGGTACAGACAAATAGACAGCCTAAACACTCATACATATAAAATAAATCACTAATAAAAAACAAACCTGGTGTAATATTTGTTTTGGCTGTTTTTAATTGTTGTTTTTTCTTCTTGAGACAAGGTCTCACTGTGTATCCTATGGGTGTCTTGGAACTTGATCCTATAATATCAGGCTGCCCTTGAACTTAGATATTTGTCTGCCTCTGCCTCCTGAGTGCTGGGATTTAAGGCACTTACCACCATACCTGGGAATATTTGCATCTTGAAAGGACATCTAGGAAGAGTTGGAAGATATCTTTCCATACTTTTAAAAGCTCCAAGGAGAGGCAGAGGCAGGTAGAGCTCTGTGAATTCAAGACCAGCCTGATCTACATAGTGTGAGTTCTTGGACAGCCAGGGCTACACAGAGAAACCCTGTCCCAAAGAACCAATAAAATGAAATTAAATAGAAGCTCCAAGAAGGATGGGCAGTGAGCAGTTAGACATAAGGAAGTGTGAGTGAGAGAAACAATGGCCCTGACAAAGTCTTAGCTTTTCTTGTGTGTGTGTGTGTGTGTGTGTTGGGGGGGTTGCATGACGTGGGTGTGGAAGTCAGAGTACAGCTTGCAGCAGTTCTTTCTCACCACCCACCATGTGTGTCCTGGGGACTTGGCAGCAGGTGCCCTACCAGTCACCCCTCATGCGCATTTTCAGTTTTTAGAGGGGACAGGGTTTCACGATATAGCACTGGTCGGCATGGACCTTGCTGTGTAGAACTGGCTTCCAATTCACAGAGATTTTTTCAATCACAGAGATTCACAGATTGATTTTTCTTCTTAGGAAATGGGATTAAAGGCATATGCCATCATGACTAGCTCAGTTCTTATCTTAAGATATATATTAAATAATAAATCATATGACATATAATAAATTAAATATAATA
>NW_026068219.1:56429-94666 GCF_014885135.2 Alexandromys fortis
CTTATCTTCTTAAATTTAGTTTTTTTTTTTAATTTTAAGATCTTATTTATTTTTGTTTTATGTGTGGAGGTTATTTGCCTACCTGTATGTCTATGTGTCCATGCAGTGCCTATGACGTCCAGAAGAGGGCACCAGATTCTTTGAAACTGGAGTTAATGGTTGTGAGCCATCCTATAGATTACCGAGACTTGATCCCTGGTCCTATGGAAGAGCAGCAAGTGCTCTTAAACACTGAGCTAGCCCCCAACCTTTATTCTCTTGCCTTAGTCTTCCAGGTCCTGTGATTATAAGCCTACAGCGCTGCACCTGACTGAGACTCAAATTGTCAATTGGGCTATTTAAACTAAAGCATTTCTCTATTCCAGATCAAAAAGCTCAAGGCTGATACCTCCATGTGTGCCGTGCTGTGCATGCCCATAAGCATTCATATACACCCACAAATAAGTAAGTGTAATTTTTATTTTAAGTTTGAAAAATTGGTCCAGAAAAAGCCCCACCAGCATGACAATGAATACAGAGAAGGTGACAATGTTTTTAAGAACCGCAGCAAGATGAGTCCAGTCTATATGGCAAATGCTCGCTATCCTAAGAGCTAATGGTTAGGCTTTCCTGTATTCTCCTGGACCAAGTGTTCTTACCCTTTTCTGAGAAAACATCTCATGTGGTCCAGGCTGGATTTGTTTCTGAGCCTCCTGCTCCACCTCCCACATGCGATGGATTTGGTGTGTGCCATCAAGCCCTGTTTATGTGTTACTGGGATCTAATCCAGAGTGTTGTATACACCAGCCCTCCACTGACAAAGCAAAGTCCCCAGTCTCTAGACCAATTGCTTTTTGTAACTAACGCTTCCTTCCTTGCCAGCAAGGCCTGCAGCAGTCTGACTTGCAGCTTTACTCTTTTACTGAGCCTGCAAATGATCAGAAGATGAAGTAGCTTCTCAGTCAAGAAGTACTCCTCATGCCTGCGATGCTCTGTGGCCTTCTCTCTGATGGTTCACCTGATTGTAGCGGTGTACACTTGGTCTCCTTGCAAGGGCACATGGCAAACATTTTACGTGTAGTATAAAACAAATGTCTATGAGGTAGCATGATACCTTATGTCCATGCATTTTATGCTGTAGTTGTGGTTTAGCCCTGCTATTGGAACCAGGTTTCCCGGAGTTCGAATCCAAGCCTGCCTGGTCTGAACTTTGTTATATTGCTCCCTCCCTCCATCCTTCCATCTTTCTCTCTTCATTCTTCCCTCTCGCCTTTTCTTCTTTCCTCATCACTGTGCATCCCAGGCTGTCCAGGAACTCATTAGGTACCCCAGGCTGTCCAGGAACTCATTATGTACCCCAGGCTGTCCAGGAACTCATTATGTACCCCAGGCTGTCCAGGAACTCATTATGTACCCCAGGCTGTCCAGGAACTCATTATGTACCCCAGGCTGTCCAGGAACTCATTATGTACCCCAGGCTGTCCAGGAACTCATTAGGTACCCCAGGCTGTCCAGGAACTCATTAGGTATCCTAGGCTGGTCTTGAACTGCCCCAGCCTCCCAAGGGCTTCCCAGCACTTCCAACAGGAGTGTTCCCAGGCCCAGCTACAAGAGCATCTTATCTCTCACAAGGGAAACATCTGCTTCTCTTTCATTGTTTTGCTGTCCAAACTCATCTCTGACTTTAGCAAATCTGAAGACTTACAAGCATCTCTGTTGTGGCTTATGTGCATTTCTCCAGTTCTGGTAGAGGACTGGGGTTTGACTTCCAGCACCCATGTTCGGTGGTTCACAACCAACTGTAGCTCCAGCTCCAGGGGCTCTGATGTCCTCTTCTGGCTTTGGTGGGCACCTACACTCAACACACCACACACACACACACACACACACACACACACACACACACACACACACGCATGTACATGCACACGATTAAAAATAAGCATAAAAATATGATAATGACTGAGGCATTTTCTAGACACTTTTTGTGTGTAAATTTAATGGAAATGTTCTATATGATCTTCCATCCTAAAAGACAGGTTTTGCTTGGTTGGCTGGTTTAGTTTTCTTCTTTTGGAGGGGGTATGTTTGGTCCTATCTATCTATCTATCTATCTATCTATCTATCTATCTATCTATTTATCTATCTATCTATCTATCTATCTATCTATCTATCTATCTATCTATCTACTTACCTACTTATTTATTTTGGATGCACAGTCTTATCTGTAGCCCCGACAGGCTGAGAACTTATCATGTTGCCCAAGTTAACTTAAAGCTCAAGACTTCTGCCTCAGCTTCCCAAACTCCGGGGTTACAGGCGCGAGCCACCACACCCAGCCCCAAGTCTTCTAATAAGCTCTGACTGCAAGACAAAAAAACCATGGTCGTGCCAGATTTGTTATTTTCAAGTTTTTTTTTTTCTTTTCTGGTGGTGTTGAAGGTGGTCAAATTCTTTTTTTAAAGAATAGAATATCTTCTATTTATTCTTTTATGATTCAAACATTAAAACAATGTATCTTTATTGTAGGTGTAGCCCAGGTTGGTCTTGCTTTAGACTCACGATCCTCCTGCCTCTGCCTCTTGGGCACATCCTGCAGACATGAACCACTACAACCTGCCAAATTCTTTAATAACCTCAAAATTCTTTTTTTTAAAAAGTAAGGATGGCCAGTTGGTGGCGGTGCACACCTTTAATTTCAGCACTCAGGAGACAGAGGCAAGCAGATCTCTGAGTTGAAGCCTGGTCTACAGAGTGAGTTCCAGGACAACCAGGTCTACACAGAGAAACCCTGTCTCAGAAAAAAGCAAAAGACAGAAACACAGACAGGAAAAAGCTGAAAAAAAGGTGCTTGTCTCCAAGCACACAGTGGAAGGAAGACAAACTCTAGCACGTTCTTTAACTTCTCCATGAGTCTGGTGACACGTGTGTCTCATACACACACGCGTGAACACACACAAAATAGACATATTAAAAAACTATTCTTTAGGTTCATACATGCATATGATATTATTTCAATTATACAATTTCAATAATACAATTTCAATTATATCTTCCCTCTATGCTATCGGCTTAAAATTGCATGCAAGATCGAGAAATAAATGAACATTTCCATTTTGAAATAAAAGAACCTACAATTAGTATTTTACATTTACTTTTATAACCTTAAATGGATATTGCTCATAAAAACACACTTATATTTATTAGCCTTAAATTAAAACAGCATACAATGAGAGCAATTAATAGTTTATAGGTTTTTTCCCTTTACTCTGAAAAGCTAGTCAATGCAATTGATCTTCTTCTTCTTTTTTTTTAAAGACAGGGTTTCTAAACCAGACTAGAATCACAATCATAGAGATCCTTCTGCTTTTGCCTCCTGAGTGCTGGGATTAAAGGAGTGTGCCACCATGCCTTCTTCCTTCCTTCCCCCCACCCCAAGACAGGGTCTACTATAGCCCAGACTGGTCTTAAGTTCCCAATTCTACTGCTTCAGCATCTACAGTGCTAGGATTAAAAGTATGTTTGTTGCACTCAGCCCGATTTGCAGTAGTATTTACTTGAGACAGGTCTCCTGTAGTGCAGGGTGTCCTCAAACTGTGTAGCCTCAAGTAACCTTGAACTTTTCCATCCTCCTGCCTCTCCTGCTCCACTTGAGTCTGATAGTATGTGTGTGTGTGATGGCATGCGTGTATGATATGCATGTGTAATGGTGTGTGTGTGGGATGGCATGTGTGTATGAGGGTATGAGTGTATGATGGCATGTGTGTGTGTGTGTGACAGTATGTGTGTGCGATAGCATGCATGGACATGTACCAGTGTTGCGGTGTTAGGTGTTTTGCCATCATTTCTCACTTTACTCAGTGTTGGTGATCAGCCTAAAGCTTTGCTCACAATCGGCAAGCTCTCTACTAACGGAGCTGCATCCTCAGTCTTTAAAAAAGCAGTTTCCTGGGGCCGGGAGAAGTGGCTCAGAGGTTAAGAGGCTGATCTTCCAGAGGCCCTGAGTTTTTTAATTTCCAGCAACTACCTGGTGGCTCACAACTATCTGTAATAAGATCCGGTGCCCTCTTCTGGCCTGCAGGCAAACATGCAGGCAGAATACTATATATATAAAAATTAATAATAATAATAAAAAAACACTTAATACATTTTAAAAGAAAGTCATTTTCTTGAGCCAGTGAGATGGCTCAGCAGGTAGAGGAGCTGTTGCCAAGCCTGACAGCCTTGCTTTGATTCCTAGGCCCCACATTGGTAGAAGGAAGGAGGCTTTTGGAAGTTGTCCTCTGAGCTCCCCAGACTACCATCACAAAGAGAAACCTGTCCACACTCAATACACACATAAATATAATATTAAGGAAGTCATTTTCTTTTTAATAGATGTAAGAAGAATAATGTGCAATAAGGTCACTCCCGTGTACATGTCATTAAAACAGCATCGAAATTGTCTGGGTATATGAAAGGGACGCTGAAGGGAGAGGAAGAGGAGACTACACGTGCAAATAAAGTCAATACATGGAATGTACATGTAGGAAAATATAGTGACCGTACATGACGTACATATGTGTAAATATAGTCAAGGTACACGACGTGTTTGTATGCAAATGTCTTTATGAACCCCATCACCATGTATAATGAATATTATGAGAATAAAATATCACGGAGAGAAAGGTGGGAGATTGTTATGCGGACAGGCTTGTGTGCTTCGACGCTGTCTGTTGCCATTTATATTACTTTCTTGTCAAAGAAAATGCAGGAAGAACAGTCTCGAGTCCCTAACAGCCATCCAAGGGATGTTACGACAACTCCGGCTGGCGTAGTTATGCCCAGCTGCCGCACTACCGCCATGCTGAAGTTGTTTTAGGGTGGTCCGGCATCTCAGCTTTAACTCTTCTTCCAGTAGAACCAACGAAATCTGAATTTTCTATACGGGAGAAACAAACACAGTATAGTAAGAACGGCTATTCCACACATCAATTTACCTATGCTGATGTTTTACTTATTTTTCTAAGTTATTCTTAATTCTTATTTGTGTTTTACGTGGGTGATTTACCAGCATGTATGTCTGTGCACATGGGTGTAGTGCCTACGGAGGCCAGAGGCATTGCATCCCTTGGGAGTGAGGTTACAGGTGGTTCTGTGCCAGCTTGGTCCTCGCGAGAGCAACCAGTTCTCTTAACGCCTGTGCCATCTCCCTGGCCTCTACCAATGTTAACTTAGCAAGCAGTAATCAAAGTTTATTTCAACAAGGGAGAAGGTGAAAAAGCAGAAGGTGAGGGAGGGTGCTCCCCAGACGTTTAAATTTTCTTCTACTTCTCTTCCCTTTTCTTCTTCTGAGTCATGAGTCGGGTATTGTGACCCACACCTTAATCCCAGTAGGGATTTATAATGCAGGGCCCCTAGGTACCCTGATACCAAGAAGGCAATGTTGGGCCGGGAGCCCTCTTCCCTAATTTACCTTCTGACTTCTGCCTCTCATGCCAAGTACACTCTTTCTCACCCCTCACTGCCTCCAGCAAGAGGCTGCTCATTTCATCCCATGGTTGTCCCCACAGACCCTGAGAACTCTGGGTACGGTGCAGGAGGACACTTATACCCAGCACTGAGAAGTGGGACTGGAGGTTTACAGGGGCTTCTGTCAGCCAGTCTAACCCAACTGATGACCTCCAAGCCAGCGAGCACCCATCTCTGCATCTCAAAGGAGTTTCAGTGCTCCGGAAGATGACACATTAGGCTGGCTGTTCTCCAGCCTCCACACACACATGTAGGAATGTGCTTGTGCACACACATACGCAAACGCAAACATACACATCACACATACACATACACACACACACACTCATTTTTAATTTTTTGCTTTGTTTTTCCAGACAGGGTTTCTCTGTGTGTTTCTCTTTGAACTCACAGAGATCTGCCTACCTCTGCCTCCCTGAGTGCTGGGATTAAAGGTATGTGCCACCACTGCCCAGCTACTTAAAATTTTTTTAAAGCCTAATCAAGATACAGTAGTAATGTGGCTGGCATTGTAACATCTTTTATCTCCCACTCTGGAGGCCAAAACAAGCAGATTTCTGTGAGCTGGAGGTCAGCATGGTCCAAATAGCGAGTTCTAGCACAGCCAGGGTTACCTATGTAGAGAGACTCTGTCTCAATAGCAAGAAGGAGGAAGAAAAGACAGGTAAACAGACAGGCAGGCAGGAGGAAGGCAGGAGGCAGGCAGGAGGCAGGAAGGCAGGAAGGCAGGAGGCAGGCAGGAAGGAAGGCAGGAAGGCAGGAGGCAGGCAGGAAGGCAGGAGGCAGGCAGACAGGCAGGAAGGCAGGAGGCAGGCAGGAAGGCAGGAAGGCAGGCAGGCAGGAGGCAGGAGGCAGGCAGGCAGGAAGGCAGGAGGCAGGCAGGCAGGAAGGCAGGAAGGCAGGAGGCAGGAAGGCAGGAGGCAGGAGGCAGGCAGGCCTTGTGAAAATGCGACTGCTTCTCCCTCAGAGCACTTTATCGTTGCTTATTTTATCAGCACAGTTCCTATGTCTCTTCAAAAGTATGACGTTAAACTACTAGGAACATTTCTTAATTTAATAATCTTAATTTGCTTTCATTAATCTCAATTATTTCTTTTAATGTTTTAGAGGTAAATTTGTTTTGTTCTGTTTTGTTTTTATCATCCAAAACAGGTATTTACTGCAGACCAATGGAAAATTATCAAAATAAAAATGTTAATTTTTTAAAAATTATTTTATGTGTGTGTGTGTGAGAGAGAGAGAGAGAGAGAGAGAGAGAGAGAGAGAGAGAGAGAGAGAGAGAGATCAAGTGTTTGGAGAGCCAGAAGGACTTCAGATGCCCTGGAGCTTGAGCCCATGTGATGCTGAGGATGGGTGAGAAACTGGGGTCTGGCAACAACATTGACTGTTCTCAGCCCTGAGCGGCCGATTCTCCAGTTCCTAAAAACGTTAATTTTGAACATTTTATTCACTAGACAAAAATGGTCTCTCGATATCTTTTGTTTTTAAAAACGTTACATTTATCTTTTATTTGGAATTTATAGTGGACTTGTGCACAGGTGGGGAGGTCAGGAGACAGCCTGTGGGAGTCTGTTCTCTCTTTCCAACATGTGGGTCCTGGGATTGAGCTCTGGCCGGCAGGGCTGGCAGCACAGGCCTTTACCTGCTGAGCCATCTCCAGGGCAGGAAGTGTACAGATGCACTCTAGCATTCAAGGCAGAAAGCCCCTGCTCAGGGATCAGAGGACCAGAGAAAATGAGGAGGCGTTTTGTTCTGGTGTCTGGGAAGGGGGCTTTGCGTTTGTTTATTTTAGACTGACTGAGTCTCCCTATTTCACTAGGTAGCCTAGGCTGACCCGAAACTCTCAGTCCTGTCTAGGTTTGTTTGTTTTTGTTGTTTTGAGATAGGCCTTGAACTCTCCATATAGATCAGGCTGATCCGCAGCTCTCAAAGTCAATCTGGCCTTTTTTTAAAAAAGGTTTTTGGGACAGGGTCTCTCTACATAGTCAGGCTGTCTTGGAAGTCACTCTGTAGATCAGGCTGTCCTAAAAGTCACAGAGACCCACCTGCCTCTGCTTCTGAGTGCTGTGATTAAAAACATGCAAAACAATGCCTGTCTTGCTTGCTTGCTTCTCTACTAGATATATCTTTTGTAGCCCAGGCTTTCCTTGAATTCCTCATGTACCTAAAGATGGCTTTGAATTATGGATCTCCATGTCTCTACCTCCCAAATTTAGGATTACAGGCCTATGGCACAGCCATGCCCAACAGGAAGGGATTTTTATAGACTAGTCAGTTAACTAAATTCTTCAGTGAAATCAGAGTAAAAGCTTGGTGCGGCACACTTGGAACCTCTAATGCAGCCACGCTGAATGCAGAGGTGGGACAGATACAAGTTCTAGTCAGCCTGACCTGGCGAGTTCCAGGCCAACTAGAGCTACTCAAGAAGACGCTGAAACAAAATTCAAAGCAACACAACAAGGAAACATAGGACTGAAACTCGCCAAATTCATTTAGGAAGAAAGGTGACTGACGCCAGCTAAAAACCTTTCATTTTGTCTGTTTGGGGCACGTATGTAGAGGCCAGAGGACGACCAGACGGAATCTGGTTTCCTCCTTCCACCTGGCGGGTCTTACCCACCCGGTGAGAACCATTTACAGGGAACTGAACAGATTAGAGAAGGCTGCCAAAGAATGAACCGAAAAGGATGACTGCTGACCAGTCATGGGCTGCTGAGAGCACAGAAGCGTGCCAGTGCAGTGTTGCAGGATGCAGGCTTGTTAGCGTGTAAACCTCCACGCTCACATCCAGCCCGAAGAAAGAGAATCAAGGCTGACAACGGGAGAGGCACCCAAGGCAAGATGTTTTCCATGGCACCAAAGAGAGGGTAAGGCTGAGCAGGATGCAGGGAACTGGGTGGGATTAAAGGTCATCTGATGTTTTTTTTGTTGTTGTTGTTGTTTTTGTGAGATAAGATGTAAAACTAGATCCAAAAAGGTGTAAGAATTGGAAATTTAAAGGGAGAGAGGTGAGGGGGAGGGGAGTTAGAAACAGTTCTTGTTTGCGGGCAAAGCTGCAGCTGGACCAGGGAAACAACAGCTTGCCAAACACAACAGATCAGAGATGAACTTGAATGTTTCGACCTGACTTTGTGGAATTCTCCAGCTGCGGTAACATTCCGCACATTTGTGCCCGGTACTAACACAGCTCACCTGTTTTCAATGGGTGACTAATTAAAAAATGACCAAGACACATAGGAGTTGGATACAGTGCTGCAGACAACCTGAGCCTGAGGCAGGAGCATCACCAGAACCCAGGAACTGAAGGTCAGCTGAGCAAGAAAAGAAACAGAAGGGCTGGAGAGAAGGCTCAGTGGCTAAGAGCACTGGCTGCTCTTCCAGAGGTCATGAGTTCGATTCCCAGCAACCACATGGTGGCTCACAACCATCTGTAATGGGGTCTGGTGCCCTCTTCTGGCATGTGGGCATACATGGAGGCAGAATATTGTATACATAATAAATAAAAAAATATGAACATCACCTGCTGACCTTTAAAAAAAAAACAGAAGGAGAGGTGGGTGAATGCATGTAAACCGTGGCACTTGCGGACTGAAACACTGAGAAAAAACTAGAGACAGGAAAATCACAAGTTCAAGGCCATCCTCAGTTCTATAGGAGATACTACCGCCCCTCCCCACTACACACACACACACACACACACACACACACTCACATACCTCAGAGCAAAATGAGAAACCAGGGGTGGTGATTCAAGCCTGAATACCTGCTGCACTGTGAGTTTAAGGCATGCTGGGTCTACAGAGTAAGACTGGAGGGCTAAGTAGGCGAGGGAGCCTGTCTTGTAAAGAGCTCTCATTATTTGCTTTAATGATAGATATTTTGTGCATACATAAGCTCTATGTATATACAAATACAAAAGAGTGGCAAGTATATTATAAACATGCATTATAGTTAGTTAAGTTATCTATATAAATCTGTTGTCTGGCAAGAAGTTTTATTCCAACTATAGATTAGGTGTGTTAAGGATTTTCTCTGAGCACAAAGACTGGACTAACTGTGAAATTAGTCATTTTCCAGCTGTGTGTAGTGGGACATGCCCATTACCCCAGCCCTCAGGAGGCAGAGGCGGGTGGATTTCTGTGAGCTGAAGGCCAGCCTGGTCTACACAGCGAGTGCCAGGCCTTCCAGGGCTACGTCTTGAGACCCTGTTTCAAACAACAGCAGAAACAAAAACAGAGTCTGTTTTCTGTGTTCGGCTCCCTCCTAACCAGTGTGGAGATGCTGCAGATCTTCAAGTGCCTGCAGGAGCCAGAACCGGAACCGGAGCCGGAACCGGAACCCCTGTGGGAGCTCTCAGGCTGTTATGTTAAGTTTGTACCCCTTGATTAAAGTGCCAAATGTCTTCAAGGGGCTTCTAACTTAATACCAATAAAAACCTAAAGGAGAATGTGATAAATATCTTTAAACATCCAATAAAATTCTGTGAGATGATGGTGGATCTAGGACTTGAGAGAAGCAGGCAGGAGGATCAGGAGTTCAAAGCCAACATGAACTACTTGAAACCTCTCTCTCTCCCTCTCTTTCTCTCTCTCTGAAACCTTGGTTTTAAAAGAATAGTAATAAGGGCCTGGAGAGATGGCTCAGCGGCTAAGAGCACTGGCTTTTCTTCCACATTCAATCCCGTCACCCACATGGCAGCTCACAACAGTCTGTAACTCCTGTTCCAGGGGATCTCACACCCTCACAGACAAACATCCAGGCCAAACACCAATGCACATAAAATAAAAATAAATTAAAAACAAAACAAAATCAGAGGCTGGAGAAATGATTCGGCTGTAAGGACATGTGCTGTTCTTTCCGAGGAACTAAGTTCGGTTCCCAGCACCTGCAGCAGGAAGCTCACAATTGCCTTAGGTTCAGCTGCAGCTTGTGTACACAAACTCAGTTTTACTCACACTCACTGATGAGCGCGCACACACACATACACAAAACTTAGTGGGATGAGGCTGCTCTTCCGGACTGCTCAAATTCAATCCTCAGTGTACACACGGAGGCACACAAACGACTGTAACTCCAGTTACTGATCTGATATTACACATGCTCGTATCCTCTGAGCCATCGCTCCAATCTCCATGAAAACTCAGTGAATCATGAAAGCAAAACAGAAAAATAAGACTCAGGCTCTTAACTTGGTGATGCAGCATTTGGTTATCAAGTACAAGGTCCTGGCTCCTGCAGAGAGGGTGGGAGCGAAGGAAAATGAACTGGACATGAAGCTCAGCTGAATTCTTGCCTCACAGGCTTAGGATCCTGGTTTCCATCCACTCCACGACACCACACACCCCAGGCACACCTCCCACACAACACACAAAGAAAACTGAAAGTGACAGAAAGGTGTGACCCATTGTTTTCCCCACAGAAATCCTCCAAGGTCACTTGCTGCTCTCAGTGGATTAGCCTTGAAGAGGTGTCAGGAAGCGTGGGCTGAGGATAGTGAGGATGCAGACTGGGTACAGGGTTCCACTGACTCCCTCCTTCCACCTTGCTGCTGAATGAGGCGACACGAAGCGTTCTTCCCAGAGAAGCCCTAAGTGTAGAGGAAGAAGTGGCCTCCTAAGGAGAGTTTCTCCATGACGGACAATGGACACAGCAGTTTGGAAGGGATTCTGTGTCAGAGGTGGAGCTGGATTTCAGTTAAAGGCAGAATGGAATGAGGAAGACTGGGACAAATGCGGATGGGGGAAGGGAGCAGCCTGGTCAGGCGAGGCAGAATACCGCCATTTGCATTATTGTTATATTGTATTATATGTATTTGCACTGTTATCCTGGAAAGGGTCTCATTGTGCAGACCAGGGTGGCCTGGTCCTCTCAGAGATCCACCTGCTTCTGCTTCTTCAGTGTTGGGGTTAATCGAATGCACCCCCACACCTGGCAGAATACCATGCTCATTTGAAGAGAAGAGAAGAAAAGAGAGGGCGAAAGCAACTTTTGAGGGTGGATCTCTGGAAACTCAGGCTTCAGATCTTCCTGCCTCCAACTCATGGGTGCTGGGTTATTGATATGGATATAGATACCCCATCTGGTTTAGAAGCATATTTTAAATGCTAAGGGTGATTTATTATTAATCACCCTTACCAAATGCTGAGCAATTTAATATTTATTTTCTTATATTTTTTGTTTATTTTGAGGCAGGGTGTCATGTAGCCCAGGTTGGCCCCGATCTCCTTACTTCATTGTCCAGGGCCTGGAATTATTATGGAGGCTACCACAGTTGACTTAGAAGCACATATTGAATGATAAGTTTAATGAGAATTATTTATTTAATCATTCAATAGATAGGGTTTATGTAGCCCAGGCTAGTCCTGGCCCTCTTACCTTACCTCCTAAGTGCTAAGATTAAAGGTGTGTGCCACACAACACCTGGCTGACAAGAAAGCAACCTAAAAATCTTTTCATAGCCACTGTCTCTGAGAAGGGAAAACGGGCTGTAGGGTGGGGCGTGGGTGGGGCTTTTGCGCTTGTCATTGAGAAGTCTGTCTTAAGGGTGTGTGTGGTTCCAGAGTGGCTGCTCAGTGAAAACAGAGATAGGGCAATAGGAGGAAGTCAGCGGAATCCTGTACCCCGGCTGCATCCTCGTCAGCAGAATCCTGTACCCCGGCTGCATCCTCGTCAGTGGAATCCTGTACCCCGTCTGCATCCTCGTCAGTGGAATCCTGTACCCCGTCTGCATCCTCATCAGTGGGATCCTGTACCCCGTCTGCATCCTCATCAGTGGGATCCTGTACCCCGTCTGCATCCTCACGTTATCCTCAGCTCGCACTTCCTGAAGCCCCTTCTCCTGCCTTCCTGCAGGCTAATCCACTTAGAGCAGCAAGTGATGTTGGGGGATTTCTGTGGGGAAAACAATATACATCAAGGCAATGTGCTGCACGCAGCACGTTTAACTGAGTGGGTCTTCAAGGCTCGGAGTTGTGCAGGGGGTCAGTGAAGCACAGTAGGAAGTGACAAACTGAGAGGAATAAAGATGTCGGGCATGCTATTAGCCGAGCTAGGTGTCGCCGCCAAGGGTTGGATCTGCAATATTTCTGGGATCAGTTTGTTTACCCTATCAAGCCCTTTGTGTTCTTCCTGGATCCTGAGTCAAATGACCGCAAATGATTTCGTCTAAAGCATGCAGAGAATGTGAAGAAATCAAAGTCTCCCTGTGATAGGGGCTACCTGTCCAGAAAGGCGCTCTTTACCCAATAGTCAGCATGTTTTTATTACAAGATATAAAGGCATTGGGACAGCTTAGGTCCCTGAGAATTGCCCTCAAATCGAAGTTGGGACTTGCGATAGGTACTGGCTGAGCAGGACCTTGGGAAGTTATCTTAATATTTATCTTACATAGGCTCTTATAATAATTAGTGGATTCCAACAGGTGACGTTTGTGTACTTGATGTAGGGCTGGTGTAAACACCGAGAAAATGGATGCTGTAACATGAGCAGGCTATAGAGCCACCAGCCACTTTCAGAAAGGTCCTTGCTATTAGGAGGCTTATATTGCTTTTATTCAAATTTCCCCAGGTTTGTAAACTTGGCTTCCGGGTCAAACTTTCCCTTAACTTTGACAAGTCAAATTGCGCTAGTTTATCAAGCTTACTTATTTACAACCCTGATTTTTATAATAGGGCCTTTGTGCAGAAAGCCAAGATGAAGGGTGGCTAACTAAGGACTTGTGTTTGCATTTTGGGGGGCATCTTCTTTGTGTATACAGGGATCCTTTTGCTACTGTGAAAAGCGCCCCATTTGTCTTTGTTATTTATGGAGGAATGCTGGAGGGGGGGGGTGATCTGCAATTCCTCCAGTCCTAAAGGCATTTTACTGCTGTCTTACAAGGTGAGGCTGATCAACACACACCAAAGGCCACTTTAACATATCAAATCCTTCCGCAGCCCATTTCAGTCACCGGTCCTTAGCTTTGGAGAAGCCTCCTACCTACTTTCCTAGGTTCCTCTACCAGACGTGCCTTCCAGAACTCTGATGGGAAAGAGTACTAATGCGTCACAGATCCGAGCACAGAAACCTTGGCTTTCTGTCTCCTCCTCTGATAAATGTTTATTACTGACTTGCTCTTTCTTCGTTTCCTCTCCAGGGCTTTCACCGGGTTTGAAAAGCATGTATTAAACAATAGACATAGCAACCATTCTTTACGCCAGATGAATAGGCCCATAAAAGCTACAGTCTACAGACCAACTGAATAAGCTAATTTAGCAAATGTCTGTGTGCCTTACCCAGCTGGGGGTATCGCTGAGGTAGGCTTTTTTTTTTTCCCCTTAAGACTACTTTAAATGAACCAAAAAGCTAAAGTTAATTACAAATGAGTGTCAAAATATCTTTCTTCCGTCCTTCCTTCCTGCCTGCCTTCCTTCCTTCCTGCCTGCCTTCCTTCCTTCCATCTGTCCTTTCTTTCTTTCCTTCTTTCTTTTTGTCTGAAATGATTTAAACTTGGGCAGCATTGGAGACTAACTGAGCTATAGTGTTCATGGAGGTGTGCTGGAAAAGTCATTGGCCTTTTGGTGAGTGTGAGAAACGCAACGGGAATGGGCAAAGTTCGACTCGGGACTTATCCTTAAAACTACAACCATCAAGACCAGCTCTGTGAAGGAGGCTGGAAAGCTTTCTTGCTGCTGATGCTATTAAGTTGATTTTACACAATCAAGCTTGAAGCATTGCGGCTGCTCTGTCATTGTTAACGGGTTGGGTTAAAATGTCCAAATGCTTCCAAGCCCCCACTGATCTAATAAGAAGCCTGCACTAGGAGCTTCCAGTGTTTCCTAAATACACATTTAAAGATCCTTTTAGGATTGCATTATCCCAGTGCTAGCTTTTCTAAATTGTTAAAATGTTCAAACACACGCAATGCATTAGCCTCATAACCACTCAGACTCAGCAACCATGAGCATCTTCCCATTAACCGTCCCGTTGTCTTCCTGAACTACAAGAGTGGTTTCCAGAGGCCACATGCTCTCGTTCTTGCATGCACAACGTGTCTCTCAAACATTTGCATCCCTGTGAATCACGATCCCATTACAGACTAGGACTAAAGGGCTACCTACCTTAGGGGAAGGGCACTCGGGCATGGAGTGAAACGCATCTCCTCCGGAAGCAGTGGTGTCTGTGTAATTTTCTTTTCCTGGGGAAATTAACTGAAGGAAAGAGAAATAAGAACAATTTTAAAAACACACACAAACAAAGATCTGCTCTGTGGTTATGTACATATGAGGTTAAGCTGTAAACAGATTATTGGGGTGCACATACACACTGGTAATCCCTGACACCCTGGGTTAGAGGGAAGATCTCTATGGGGACATCCTCCTGGCATAGTTTTTCCACAGCGTCCTTGGACTTCTCATCTTATTTAGGAAACTCATGTCCAGGACAGTCTGTGTTTTAGAAAACTAGAAATCAAATTTTTGTATTAGGGATTGAGTAGCAATTGCTACTGGCAGGACAAAAGGACCGGCTACCTTGTAACTTTTGCCTTATGTATGTAAAAGAGTTGACGTGGGGGAGGTGTCTTCATTTGAATAACCTCGGAGAAACCAGAGTTCTAATTCAAAGGCAGTAATTCAAAGGCAGTATCTGACTTTTCAGCCCAGGGCGCACCGAATTCCATCTAGCCAATCAGCTCTGTGGTAACAGCCGTGCGTGTGACTATTGTCATCTTTCTGATGAAACTTGAGGCTACGGCTTTATGTGTCAGAAAACTTATAACAGATACTTTCCTTGAAAAAAAAAAATGAAGGCATCTGGACCGCACACACCCTTTACGTCTTCTCCTTCCTGAAGTTTGTCATGATAAAGACGCAGAGGCGGCAGCCAGCGGGCCAGTTGATCAGCTCACATGGTTGCATCCTGATTTTACACAGCACCAACACAATTCATATTGCCCGCCTCCAATCAACATGCATGCTCTCTTAATACCCTGATTTGGACCTGCCTTTTACCTAAATCTAGGTTTATTAATAGACCAGCATTCTCAGTTCTTTGTGCTTGTAAGGACAGCATACAATAGTTTCAAGACTGATTTTCTTAGAAAAATTGTAAAATATATATCAATATTTTAAAAGGGAGCTACTTAGAAAAAAATGCCCAAATTGTATCTCCCTTCCCCCGCCCTCCCCATGAGAATAACTAACGTGGTTCAGAAATTCTTAGTTATTTCCCCCAGTACTTTTAATTGCTAGTGCACCTAAATCATTCTCATTATAAATAGGCGGCTTAGAGACCCAGAAGTACAAACAGGCAAACAAACAAGCTCCCCAGGCCAATGGTTTCAAAGACCTACCTGGCTTCTGTTCGGTGATAAAAAGAAGACTCATTGCAAAGATAAAAAATACCAAAAAATAATGCTGAAATCTCATTTTTTTTCTTCCTTTTTTTTTTCCTTACACACAAGTGAACAATAGCTCTCCAAGTAAAGAAGCAGTCTGTAAATACTCTGAGCAGTATCTGTCCGGCTCACCCCGCATCCTACAGCCAGACTTCAGAGGGCTGCCAGCGGCTTTTTCCAGAGGAGGTTAATGATCACATCAGACAAGGTTACTGGTGCCCTGGGCTGTGGTCGGAGCTCCCGAGCCTCAAGCCCCTCCTCCGTTCCTCTCCGCTTCGCCCGTCACTCCCCTTTATTTCCATAAGCAAATATTGGTGAAGTGGACCATTCAGGCCTGCAGCAACTTCGGTGGGAAGTCTCCCCCGCGAAAGCTCCAAGGAGAGCGACTCCGAGTCAATCTGTTTACGAAGGAAAATGTAAAACAAGGCACGGCCGGCCTCTTCTCTGCATTTGCATCTGTTTAAACTTTGCATTGCCCATATTGGTCCCACATGCAGAAACCGGTGGAAATGACAGGAAGTTTCTCTTTTGTCCTCTCGCAGAAGGAATGCAGAGCTTTCATTTAAGATTCCCAAATGCTTGGTGCCAACTCTGTTGTAGCGCTTTCTCTTTGCCAAGCCTACTACAAAGTGGTGCCTATTTATATTAAACCTCCAAATGGCTTAATTTGTGTGGGTTTCCATCATCAGAGAGTCCCGGAGTTTAGAGTGTTCAGAAGGAAATCTGCGAAATGTTTATCTTTTTATTTAAGTGCAATTTAAAGAGTAATGGAGATCATTTTCATCTGAAGACATCTAAGAGTTTTCAGAAGTTCAGGCAAGCAGGGCCCAGACACAGAATCAGTCTCTGTTGTAAATGTGTGCGTGGTGGAGTGTCAGGTAACCACAGGCACACAGACCATATTATAGATGGAGAGAATTTCTAGTTCATCTCCAAAGAAACAAAAGGAGTCTAGTTTTGTCTTGCACACATACCAAGAGCTCCTGTTTAAGGGCTTTCTTACCTGTAATAAAAAGCTCTTATATGTGAGAATTATTGTAATTATTTTAAGCCAGAAGGACACGTAGTTCTACTCTGAAATATAAACAGACCCAAGATATTAAATCTAGAGTGCATGTGAGTGGTTGTGAACTCTTATATTTTGTTATATTTGTTATATTTGGTGTCTTTAGAGTCAGGTGGTGGGCACATACAACCTTGGGCTTCTTAAGGTTTGGAATTCATGTGCAATTTGTTTTGATTTTACAAATCAATCTGTAAAATTCCATCTCTGCCTAGTTATGCATTGCAGTTTATACAGAATGTTTTCTAAAACTCTTTAAAACAATTTTTTTTAGAAATTATTTAAGGCCCACTCTGTCGGAAGGCAGAGGCAGGCAAATCTCTGTGAGTTCTAGGACAGTCTGGTCTACATACTGAGTTCCAGTACATCCAGGGCTACACAGCAGAGAGACTACATTAATAATAATAATAATGGTATTTAGTATGTATGGGTGTTTTGTCTGCAGGTATGTCTGTGCACCATGTATGTGCAGTGCCCACAGAGGCCAGAAGAGGGCATCAGATCTCCTGGAGCTGGAGTTACCGACAGTAGTGAGCCCTGGAATGAACCCAGGTTCTCTGCCAGAGTAGAACCTGCTCTCAGTTGCTGAGCCATCTCTCCAGACTTGTTTTATGATTTTTGGCTTTGTTTTCTTTTAAGAATTTTTAATCCAGGAGCGGTGGTGATGCATGCCTTTAATCCCAGCATTTGGGATGCAGAGGAAGGTGGATCTCTGAGTTGGAGGCCAGTCAGGTCTAGAGAGTAAGTTCCAGGACAGGACAGCCAGGGATATGCAAAAAAAACTTTGTCTCAAAAAGCAAAACAACAACAAAACATTCTTTGAATGTATGCTGTGTGTATGTTTGCCCAAGGAGGGCAGAAGAGGACGTTGGATAACCTGGAGTTCAAGTTACAGGCAATTGTGAGCCCCAATACTGGTGCTGAGAACCCAGTTCAGGCCTTCTGAAAAAGAAGCAAGGGCTCTTAAGTACTGAACTGAGTCTTCCACCCGAGTACGCAGTCTTTTTGTGAATGAGATAATGATCTAATCCAGACATCAAACATTGATTTGAAAATAACTCCCAGGTGGGGTGGCATTCACCGTTAATCCCCATAGTTAGGAGACAGAGTGCAGGCAGGTTTCTCTGAGTTTAAAGCCTTTCTGGCCTACACAGGGAGTTTAAGGCCAGCTTGGATTGCAGGAGACCCTGTTCTTACTGGAGAACCTGGGGTTCCCCTTCATGAATTCTTAACCTGGATCAATAAAAGAGTTTTTAAAACAGAATTGAAAGGAAGGTAGGGTTTCTCTGTGGTTTTGGAGCCTGTCCTGGAACTAGCTCTTGTAGTCCAGGCTGGCCTCGAACTCACAGAGATCCGCCTGCCTCTGCCTCCCGAGTGCTGGGATTAAAGGTGTGCGCCACCACTGCCAGGCTCAGGATAGTTTTATTAGAGTTTGATGGATGAAAAGGACAGGGAACGCCAGATGTAAATCTTGGCAGCTGCCCAGACGAGAAAGACGAAGAGGAAGAGAGGAAGCCATGACTCTTGTGTGTGGCCTCACAGTGGATGATGGCAGCAGCTTCAGAGAAAGCAGAAAAGCCTAGAGAGCCACAGAGAGCGTGTACAGGTTTGGGAATGTGTTAGAAAAAAAAAAAAAGAATAGGTGAAGAAAAAGGGAAAGTTAGACTTTTCTGAGTTCAAGGCCAGAGTGAGCAGCTCAGAACGGAGGATGGTGGCAGTACAAGCGCTGGCCTGGTTATCTCCCATATTGAGCTAATTCGCAGCAGGACGGTAGGGGCACACTTTTTAATCCTTACACTTGGATGGCAGAGGCAGGCAGATCTCTGAGTTTGAGGCTAGCCTGATCTACAGAGTGAGTTCCACCTGTCTCAAAAAGCCAAAAGGAAAAAGGAAAAGTTGTGTCTCACCACACCTGGCTTCAACAGTTATTTTTACAAGTACGGTGACAAACGATTACAGAGCTGATGACAACCGAAATGCCAGGCACAGAAACACCAGGCACGGAAAGGCCAGGCACCGAGCAACAGTGCCATCTGGTTAGCGTTTCTGTGAACGTGAGGCAGCAGTCACGGTCAATCATTCATCTTGGCACTAAAGAAGGAGGTGTGGAGAAATCTTGGCCAGAAGCAGACTCAGAATGATGCAAGCGGCTCTACAGAGAACACCCAGCATGCCGCTGAGTGAAATGATAATTTAGTCCCAGCACTCCGGAGGGAGGAGTTCAAGGCCATTCTGGACTACTTAGGAGTTCTGAGATAGCCAGAGCTACTTATAGATCCTGTCTCAGACAAAAAAAAAAAAAAAAAGGAAGATATCCAAACTGTCTTCTCAGTTCTCATCTCCTCATTGCTTCGTGCAGCTCTTGCCCGTCGTCAGAGAATATCAGCGAAGTTTCCTTCGCAATGGACTATGGTAGTTAGTACAGAGTTGCCGCCGGCCAAAGGATAGAGAATAAGACTATGGTGTGCTGGGCCCTAAATGGGACATGAGTGTCACACCCAACCCTGAGACTCAGGGAATGTGGTACGAGAGGACTGGGAAGATCGTAAGAGCCAGAGGTTGGGGGAGAGGCTGCAAAATGGCGTCTTCTGGACATAACCTGGCTGATAAGCTTATGAACTCACTGCAACTGTGGTCATCCGCATAAGACCTGCTGAAGATGACATCCACTATCATTTCATCAGGAGAGGGGGGAGGGACTTCTGGGGCCCCACCCCTCCCTGAGGGACCATTATCAGTTACTGGGGAAAGGAGCACCCCTATTCCTCAGTGGTCTAGTCACTTAGAAGTTGTCCATGCTCCGGCAAAGAAACCCTCGCCCATCTCACACAGCAACCCAGTTAAACTCAGTGGTCACACACAAAGGCACAAAAGGGGGGAGGGCTGGAAAGGGAAGAAATGTTTCCATGGGAGGAGGGAATAAGACAAGTCAGTGGTGGCAAAAAAGGACTAAAATTCACTATATACTTGTATGATAACATCAAAGAGTAACTTTTCCCTTCTTTTGTTGTGTGTTTTATGTTTTGTTTTTTTGAGACAGGGTTTCTTTGGTACCCTTGGGTGCCCTAGAACTAGCTCTGTAGACCAGGCTGGCCTCGAACTCCCAGAGATCCGCCTGCCTCTGCCTCCTGAGTGCTGGGATTAAAGGCATGCGCCACCACTGCCTGGCTAATGAGTATTTTTAAAAAAGATATGCTAACAACGTATTTCTTAAACAAAGTTCAGTAGAATCCCTTCAAAATTAATTTCAGCCTGGAACTCAGGGTGCCGTGGGTTGAATAAGAATGGCCTCCATAGACTCTTGCGTTTGAATACTTGGTCACCAGGGAATGGCACTATCAGGAAGTGTGGCCTTCTTGGAGGAAGTGTGTCACCCAAGCCAAGTCCAGTGTCTGTCTCTTCTTGCTGCCAGCCTGTCAGGATGTAGAATTCTCCGCTCCTTATCCGGCATCATGTCTGCCTGTGTCCTGTCATGCTTCCTGTAATGACAATAATGGACTAAACCTCTGGATTTGTCAGCAAGCCTCTATTAAATGCTTTTCTTATAAGAGTTGCTGTGGTCATGATGTCTCTTCACAGCAGTGACCCCTAACTAGGATCCAGAGGTGACCCTGTGTGGAAATGAGGTCATTGCTTGTTTTGGTGGTACTGGGGATTGAACACAGGGCCTTGTACATGTTAAGCAACCAACCTATCACTTAGCTATATCCCCACGAGATCCTTGCAAGTGTAATTAACATTGAAGCCACACTACTGTAGCGTGACTGTAGCGCCAGCGCTATGGGACGGTTCGCGAGCTGGCCAAGGGCCTGGAGATTAAGCAACACAAGAGGCGTGGGTCATCCGTGAAGAGAGAATGCAGAATGCTGTTTATTCAAGCTTAGAGAAGGCCTTATATACCTAATTGCTGCACAGTGGAAATCCCCCAGGCACGTGGAAAATTACCAGGCTCAAGACAGGGAAAACAACTCCCCTGTAGCTAACCACCAGGGCGTGCAGAGCGAACACCAGAACAATCAAGATGTTTTGCCAGAAACTTCAAGCTATCTTCAATATGAACGCTGGGAGGAGGGGTAGACCTATGGGCCCTACAGGTGACTACTAAATCAGGCATGATATCTGTTCTATAGGGAAAAGAGGATAGTTAGATGTGCGGGCATATGCCTTTCATCTCACCACTCAGGAGGCAGAGGCAGGAAGATCTCTGTGAGTTTGAAGCCAGTCTGATGTGCAGACATCGTGAATTTCAGGACAGCTAGGGCTACATAGTGAGAGATGTTTGTTGTGGAAAACCCTGCAGAGTTGAAGAAACAGTTGGAGGAAAAGGAGGAAGAAGAGGAGGAAGAGGAGGAGGAGGAAACAATACTCAATGGCAAACAAGGAGAACACCAGGCAACAGAAGTAGAAATTAGAGCTGAATGTATTGTTTCATACTGTAATACTAGAACCTGGGAGACAGACAGAGGCAGGAGGACCAGGAGTTCAAAACCAGCTTCTGCTACAATGCCAGTTAAAGGCCAGCCTGGGCTACATGGGTCTATGTCTCAGAAATAAACACCAGATGAGATTTGAAGCTGCTGCCACCAACCTAGACATAAATGTCAAGATGCTTAAAGAGAACTAGAGTAGGTCCATTGTTTGACACTTGCCCCCCAACCCCCCCAAAATCAATTCTGCTGACCTTGATTGTGAACTTTTGGTCTCCTGAAATACCACAACAAAATGAATAAACAATTTCTGTGGTTTTAAGCCACCGAGTTTGTGATACTTTGTTATATCAATCCTAGAAACCACTAAAATCCAATGTCTACATATATCCTCTGTATCTGTGGAGTCTCTATATAATTTGCTTTTATTTATTTTTATTTTCTGTACAGGCTCTCATTGTGTAGCCCAGGCTAGTCCTGAGCTTGCCATTGTTCTGCCTCTGTCTTTGAAGGCTGGGATCACAAACACACCCCACCACGTGACCTAGCTTCTATTTATTTTAGTAAAATACACTTGTTTTATGGTGTTATATGGTGCGTGCCAGACCGTGATCTTATAATAGTTTTTAATCTCCATTTTATACAGGAAATAACAAACTCAGAAAATTTAGTGACTTGCCATGTATTGAGTAAGCAAATGCAAAGTCAACTTGAGGTCTTGGCTCTTACAGCCTTCTGACCTCGTGACCCTTGCAGTTTTCTTTTTTTGTTTTCTTTTCTTCTCTTTTTTACATTTTATGTCTTTATATGTGTAAGCATGAACACTTGAATTGGAGGACAGCTTGGGTGAGTTGGTTCTCTCCTTCCACTTTGTGGACTTTGGAATTGAGCACAGGTGGTCAGGCTTGGTGGTAAGTGCCCTTATGTCTGAGATGTCTCACTGGCCCACCCTCATATGTGTGTGTGTTCGGTGTAAGAGTGTGTGTACACATCTGTGCTGATGGGCTTGGTCATGCGTGCACCAGTGGTGGTCAGAGGTTGCTGTCAGGTGGGTTTTGTTTGTTTGTTTGTTTGTTTGCGGCCACTGTGTTCTTTATGAGTCCATCGGGTACAGACAGAAAAAGAATTACAGCTTCACAGAATTAAACAAATGCAACAAAAATCAATGCAACATATCTTTGCAACATTAAACAAATGTTCCACAGCAGAAGCAAACGTAGCACACCCCATAATAATATCCGACAGTCAGCTTTACCCAGCCTAGAGTCCTCTCAGAAGGAGTCTCAACTGAAGCTTTGCTCAGATCAGGCTGCCCTATGTACCTTTGTGGGGGCATTGTCTACTTGATGGATGAGGGTACAATCCTCTGGACATGTGTTCGTGGTTTATGTAAGAGAGCTAGTCTAGCTATGTCTAAGCCTGGGAGCAAGCAGAGGTCTTCCTTGGTTTCTGATTCAGGTTCCTTACCCAGCTTTTATCAGTAATCCTCTATACCCCGCGAGATGAAATCAACCCCTTCCTCCCTTCGGTTGCTTTTGTTCAGAGTCTTTTATAGCAGCAGAAGAAAAGAAACTAGGGCATCCTAAAGCACAGGCGACCCATGGATGCATCTGGTCTCAAAGTCTGAGTTTACAAAGAAAAATATGAATCGGTCTATGCTTCTTCAAATCACAGCACATTGCTTGGTGTACGGTTCCACATAGGGCTGTCAGGCGTTTTGAATCCTTCTTCTTATGGTGTGTATGGTGCGTGTAGGTGGCGCATGCACATTTGTGGAGATCAGAGGACAGCTGTGAAACTGGTTCTCAGCTTGCTAGGCCTGTGCAGCAAGCCCCTTTACCCAGTGACCAGGCCTCCAACTGACCTTAATTTTCTACTAACATTCTTGGGTCCCGGAGTAGCACCGATGAGGAGGCTAATGCCCAAGCTGATAGCTGGTGGGATGAAATAGTAAGAAATGAGTAGCTTTGAAAAGTGTAACCAAAATCGGCATTCTCTCTACCCAGAGGACATGTTGTAGATAGCAAATGTATAAAATTAGAATACTGAGTGTGGTAAAAACATTTACTCAGTATAATACTTACTCAAAAATTTTCCCAGGGTCTTCTTGGGTATATGTGCTGGTTGAAAAAACATTACTGAACATAAATGCAGCATTCAGTTAATATCTGAGCCAAAACATATATTTTCCCAAGAACCCCTAATGCCAAAAAAGGGACACACTTTTGAGAGGATGACTATCTCCCTAACCCTCATATATCTGGCAAACCTGACAAAAATAATGTGGTCCATGGGTATAATAGACTCCCAACGTCGTCCCACACAAAAATAATAGAGTACTAACATATGTGAGACCTTCAGGGGTGACTCCCATCCTGCCAGCTGAGCTAGCGTGGTTACTCTGATCCAGAGGAAGCAAGCTTACTGATCTGTGCATAATAGTCCAGTGAAGAACAATTTAGATTAAAAATCACCGTCTTGGGGCTAGGCAGGTTGGAGCGCTTGCTGGGCAAGCTTGGGGATCTGAGTTCAGGCATCCAGTACCCATGTAAAACATCAAGCATAGCAACGTGCAATCCTTTGGTTGGGGAGTGGACACGGAAGGTTCCTTCAAGCTTCCTTGTAAGTTTGCTGGAATTAGAGAATTGCTGGTCCTGTTCCCCCCCCCCAAAAAAAAGCCGATGAGGGAGGTGATTCGTGTCTACACTTGCACATACACACATGCAGCACACACCGGATGTGTCCATCTGCCGGCTAGAGGACGATTCCCTGCGGTCAGACATGCTTGGTCTCCCCCCATCCCTCCCACTTGTTCCTTTACTCCTGAGCTTATTCCACCCAAGACAGTCTCAGGAATTTTCATCATAAACCCAGTTACTCCTAGGCAATAATTATCATTAACTGGAGAAATTGCATGCGCTTTAAGACTTCTGACACACGCTGCTAGAATTCTTCAGGGGTTTTGAGATATGCGGGCTTTTTCCTCATTGTTGAGCTATAGAGTCTGAAAGTCTGGGATGTTAGCACTAAGCAGATAACACAAAACAACTTGGGACTCTTAGCTTGGAGGTTTAGTTCCTATCCAAATTGAAAGTAGTTAGGTGAGGCATAAGCCACATGACCTTCCGCCTTAAGCAACTTTGATTTTCTTGCCCTGGCTTCCGTCACTCAGGCATTTGGCTTTACTCAAAAAAGAAAAAAAAAAAAAAGATTCTTTTTTTCAAATCACACCTTCACTTAAAAAGTGAGGCAGGGCAGGGGATGGCGCTGAGGCTAACAGGGCTTACTGCACTGCCAGGGGAATCAAGTTTGCCAAGTTTGATTCCCATTGTCCACATTAGGAGGCTCACACCTGCCAGTAACTCCAGCTCCAGGGGATCTGATGCCTTGATTTGGACTCAGAGGACACCCACACCATGGCAGACATACATACATACATATGAACACATAACGAAAACATTGAAAAAACTGGATGTAAGTAATGTCATTCTAACTAAAAATCTGTAAAAATAAAACTCAATTGGACATTTAGAGTAAAGCGTTTAGACGTTGGGTTGACATCACAAAGCTCTCTGATTACCCTGCCCGTTTCTGAGATAGGGTATCATGACATAGAGTCTCACTATTTAGCTCTGGCTGACCTGGAACTCAATATATAGACTGTGCTGATTTAGACCTCGCAGAGATCTGCCTGCCTCTGCCTCCCAGGGAACGTGACTAAAGGCGTGAACCACCAGACCTCGATACCCTAAGGTGTGGTTCTCCGTTGGTCGTCTTTGAGGGTCTAGAGCTATGGCTCAGTGGTTAAGAGTACGTGGTTCTCTGGAGCTTAAGATTCCCAGCATCCACATCAGGTGACTCACAGCCACAAGCTCCAGGGGGATTTGATACTTCTGGCTCCTGGGGGCTCTGCCCGCACAAACATGGTCCCACACATGAACACACGCATGTGTGTAATTTAATGTAAATTTTTTTGCCCCTAAAATAAATCTTGAAAACATCAACTATATTAGGTGGCAGCATTTTGCTGCCATATTTGTGTGTGTGTGTTTTACAATTTTATCTTTGTTTTTGAGTTTGTGCTTGTGTTGTGCATGTTGTTGAGGCAGGCAGACCTCTGTGAGTTCAAGGCCTAGCCAGGGTAACACAGTGAAACCCTGTTTAAAGAAAGAATAGAAGGGAGGGAAGGAGAGAGGGAGAAAAAGGAAAGGAAGGAAGGAAAAAAGGGAGGGAGGGAAAAAGAAAAAGAAAAAGGAAAGGAAAGAAAGGAGGGGGGGAACTGCTACTAGGTTAGGCTACTACTTTTCTTGTATGTAATTTTAAACATTCAGTTACTTTATAACAAAGCCGAGTATAGAGTCTTCAGACGTGGGCACTGGCTGAGCCAGGGGTCATTCAGATCCACAACTGCAGGCCGTGTGTTCTGACTTTTCTGCCTATGCTTATTGGAAGCCGAACAACACCTGAGAATTCCGCAAAACCCCCTAAGGCAGTACATACGGATCCAATTATTTAACTTGTGCAGAGCTGTATTGGTAACTAACGACTGGTTGCCTTGGTGGGTCTGCGGGGGCTCTGCTCGCAAGCAGAAGGATCCGACCATCTGCCCTTTTAGAGGAGGTCAGATGAGTAGAGAGGAGACAAGGACCGAGAGACAGCCTGATGCCTCCGGTCTGTGGCGATATATTCATTTGAAAAGGCAGAGAGCGGAGTGAGCAAAGCCGAAGCGGGACCACGACTGATGATGAGAGAGAAAGAAGAGGAAGACAAAGGGGACTGTGAAAAGGAAGCTTGGAGTGAAGGAATTTCAAGGGGGCTCTTCTTTGTTTGCTTTGGGGGAAGATCTACTTTGCAAATGTAATTCCCACACAACAGGATGGTGCCTGGTTAGCAGGATAGCAGAGAGAGGCCAGGCAAAGGCCTCCGAGGAGGCTTAGAGCGAGAGCGATGATCTCCTGAAAACAACTCAGCCGCGGATGCTCAGTTCTCACACCTCATCGCCACAGGCAGAAGGGCGGTTAACAGGTTTCCTCTGATGAGGGCGGAGACGGCGTGGTTTCTCTTTTTTTCTTCCTCCCCCCCACCCCCCTTTATTTTGGTGTGTAATCCCAGCTGTCCTGGAATTCTCTGGAATTCGCTCTATAGACCGGCTTGCCTCAAATTTAGTAATCTGTGTGCCTCTGCCTCCCAAGTGCTGGAATTAAAGGCCTGCTCCACCATGCCTGGCTAAGAAATTCCTAAGGAATCTCGGCTCTGTTTCTGTGATTGGTTTTCAGTATCATTCCTTTTAAACAATATATATAAAGCGTAATATTTTCCAGCAAAATATGGTAAAAAGATAATTTCAAGATAACTAAGGAGGTGGTAGCTGTCTGTTCCCCGTGGAAACCATGTATTTTTTTTTTTTTAGCCATTTTATTTTTTGGAGCTTATATTTCTTATATTTGAAGGTGAACTTTTAGTGGTAACTACTTATGGACACTTCTTACAATAAGTCTAGTCAGGGAGGAAGCCCTCAACGAGACAAGAACCAGAAGTCTGTTTGTTTTTAAGAATAAGGCAGGTGAGAAAGCTGGACACTGTGGTTCACATTAGTTCCGGACGTTCTGGAGGCCAATGCAGGAAAGTGAACTGCAATCAGGAGCTTATCTGTTGGCAACGTAGTGAGCGCTCTCTCTGTGCCTCTGTGTCTTTGTGTCTGCCTGCCTGTCTGTCTGTCTCTCTCTCACGCACGCACACACGCACATGCTCATGAGTGTGCCAGTGAGCACCTCTCTCTGCTCTCCTGTAACCCAGATCGGCCCTGACATCTTGAACTCCTGATCTTCATGACCCCCTACCACATTGCTGAAATGGGATGAATCACCATCATGTCTGCCTGAGATTCTTTTCCTCCTCCCCCTCCTCCTTCTCCCCCTCCCCCCCCCCCCCCCCCCCCCCCCCCCCCCCCCCCCCCCCCCCCCCCCCCCCCCCCCCCCCCCCCCCCCCCCCCCCCCCCCCCCCCCAGTGCTGGGATTCTGGGATTAAAGGCGTGCGCCACCACTGCCCGGCAAGCCGCCACACTTTAAAGGACGGATTTAAAACACTCAAGCAGCAACAGTTCCTTCACCATCTCACATCTGATCGAATACTTCATGGTTAACTAAGGGGTGTAGAAACTTCTGAAGTGTCCACTAATAACCTTTCAGTCATTCCCTTCAGAAGAGTCTCCTGTGCCAGAATTTTACTGGTAATGACCATCACGAGTATATAAATAGATGCAGATTTCACATACATGCACATTGCACACACATGCATAGATATACATACACACACATCACACACACAATGCATGGTCATACACACGCGCAAAGGTCTATAAAAGGGACTGAGGAAATGGCTCCGTGGGTAGAACACTCACTGTGCAAATGTGGCCCGCCAGGTCTTGAGTCCCCAGAACCCTGTGAAGCTGGATGGGTAGCACACACCAGAAATTCTAAAGCCTCAATGGTGATTTGAGGTCAGAGGCAGGTAATTCCCTGCAAGTTCACAAGCCAGCTCGCCTAACATCCACAGTAGAGAACAGCAAGTCCTCTGACCCCCACATGTGCCGTGGTGCACACGTGCCCTCATTTGCACACCTGTACACTCAGACACAAGATTGAAAAGGAAACAAAAATCATTTCTGGTAGTGAGAATAGTATTCTGAATCCTTCTTAGGTTGACTGCATCTTAACAGCAAGCTACCACTGACCTGTTTGTGTGTCTGACAGCAACAGACTGAGTCACCCTTGCAAGGTAGGATAGTATTTGCCAAGACCAACAGAATCTCTGGTAAGGGTCCTGGAGCACACATAAACACGGAACCTAGGGTGACTGTCGCTGTGATGAAACATCGTGACCAAAAGCAATTTGGAGAGGAACGAGTGAGTTTATGTGGCTTACACATCCTAAATCACCATCCACTGTCTCATCAATCACTAATTAAGAAAATGCCCTGCAGGCTTGTCTGTCTACAGCCTGGTTTTATGGAGGCATTTTCTTAATTGGGTTCCCTCCTCTCAGATGACTCCAGCTTGTGTCAAGTGACTATAAAACTAGCCAACGTACCTTTCCAGACACTGTTTTAGCTGTGGGGAGTCTGTAGTCACCTCTGCAGCAGCGCTCTGAACCCAGGCTTTGCATCACCTTTCTTGGAGAATTGGAGCTGCCAAAATTGCAGCTCCTGAGAGATCGGTGGGCACTGGTGAGTCTGAGGACCAGGCAGCTATGTGTTGTTTACCACCCACAAGTTGCCCTTGGTAAACAGTA
Organism: Alexandromys fortis; assembly: GCF_014885135.2. Classification (NCBI taxonomy): domain Eukaryota; kingdom Metazoa; phylum Chordata; class Mammalia; order Rodentia; family Cricetidae; genus Alexandromys; species Alexandromys fortis. The sequence goes on from NW_026068219.1 coordinate 85,075, forward strand.
AACGTTTTCACCAACATGAACGAGTCATTTTCTCCATTGTTGGTGCCTTTGCAGTTTGAGGGCAGAAGTTAATGTTAGCTGTCAGCAGAGTGGAAAATCCCCTGGACTGGAGCCAATCAGAGAGTCACCCATACCCCTTATGCCCATAACAATAGATTTGTGATTTTTTTTTTGCCTTTATAAACCCTGCCTAAGAACAGTGGGGCACCTCCTCTGGCCCCCACTGCGTGGGTGTGCAAGATGAGGTCTTGAGGAAGGTTGTGTCCTACTTTTCTGAGAAATCGCCACACTGACATCCAAAGGGGTTGTTCCAGCTTGCACTCCCACCAGCAATGCAGGAGTGTTCCCTTTTCCCCACAACCTCTCCAGCATAAGTTCTCATCAGTGTTTTTGATCTTGGTCATTCTTATAGGTGTAAGATGGAATCTCAGAGTTGTTTTGATTTGCATTTCTCTGATGACTAAGGACATTGAACATTTCCTTAAGTGTCTTTCAGCCATTTTAGATTCCTCTGTTGAGAGTTCTCTGTTTAGGTCTGTACTCCTTTTTTTTTTTTTTTTTTGGATTATGTGATCTTTTGGTGTCCAATTTCTTGAGTTTTTTTTGTATATTTTGGAGATCAGATCTCTGTCTGATGTGGGGTTAATGAAGATCTTTTCCCATTCTGTAGGCTGTTGTTTTGTCTTTGTGACCATATCCTTTGCTCTACAGAAGCTTTTTAGTTTCAGGAGGTCCCATTTATTAATTGCTTCTTTTAGTGTCTGTGCTGCTGGGGTTATATTTAGGAAGTGGTTCCTTGTGCCAATGTGTTCAAGTGTACTTCCCACTTTCTCTTCTATAAGGTTCAGTGTGGCTGGCTTTATGTTGAGGTCTTTGATCCATTTGGACTTGAGTTTTGTGCATGGTGATAGACATGGGTCTATTTTCATTCTTCTACATGTTGATATCCAGTTATGCCAGCACCATTTGTTAACTATGCTTTCTTTTTCCATTTGATATTTTTTGCTTCCTTGTCAAAAATCAGGTGTTCAATGTGTGGATTGATATCCGGGTCTTCTATTCCATTTCATTGGTCCTCCTGTCTGTTCTTCAGTCACAATTAAAATCATCTAAGCAATTTTCTTTTACCGTTGAGTATTTGAACCATAATTTTTTTTTTGTAACAGGATCTCATGGAGCCCAGGATCTTACAGAGACATTTTCTCAGTTGACACTCCCTCTCCTCTGATGACTCAAGCTTGTATCAAGCTGACATAAAACGAACCAGCACACTGAACTTAATTAAATGTATTAAATTTCATAATCTCGCATCACCCACACAAATTTAGCCATCTGTTTATTTAACTTTTTATCCATTTGAGCAAGATTATTAATGATGAATCTGAAAGCACCTAGTCGGCAATACTATATTGATCAACCTAGAGCTATGAAACCACCTGTGCTTTCCCAGATGATGAACCCCAACCCCGTCAAGCGGAATTATTCTTGCTTTGGGAGACTCCCATGCCCCACGACTGTTCTTTAAAAGACGGCACTCCTCGGCTTTGGAATGTGGATAAAATAGATTTTTCCCCCAAGTGGCTGATGCCTGTATCTCTTTATTCCTCTGTATAGGGTATATCTGCAGCCAGGCCACTAAATCAAGAGGCTCTGGTTCCCTGTGAGAAGGCTGCTATTTATTTTCCTGGGGTCTCTTCCTCCTCCAGCTATCAGCAGCAGCTGGTCCCAGGCGATGCCACAATCACCCTGATGCTGGGACACACATGTAGGGTCGGAAAAAAAAAATCTCTCTTGAGCCATTTACAGTGACATTTTGTGTATGCGGCAGGAAACACCATCCGCATGCTTCACATGGGAATGGAATTTGCCTTTTCCAGAAGAATTTGGTTAGTTCCTCTTCTCCTCTCTCTTTCCCAGCTCCTCTTTTCATTAATTTTAATTCTTAGCCATCCCATTTTATTTCAGTAATGACGGTAGACTGTAGCGACTGTGAGCCCTAAAGTCTGTAATTAGAAAGATTCGCATGCCAAGTTTAACTCTACCTCATGAATTAAATTTCACCTGCGTGAGTGGGTACGCGGGGTGCGGGGAGGGGCGGAGGGGAACTGAGAGCCCAGAGAATGTGCCTGTGAGCTGAGAGCCCACTCTGTTGCTCACTGGCACAAGTAGGATTCAGACTGAAGATCTGGGGAACACTTGCCTGGCATGCTCAACGTCCTAAACTCAATCACCAGTTCCGGGAGAAAATAAGGCCAAAGGCTGGGGAGATGGCTCCGTGGTTAAGAGATCATTGTGCTCTTCCAGGGGACCTGAGTTCAGTTGCCCACACCTAAGTTGGTGGCCCACAGCTGTCTGTAACTCGGATGCTAGAGGATTTGATGTTCTTCTGTGGCCCTCTCAGGCACCTGTACTCTCATGCACAAACCCCACACAGACATGCACACACATAAGTAAAAAATAATGGAAATGAGTCTTTAAAAATATTAAAATTGGTTGGGCAGTGGTGGCGCATGCCTTTAATCCCAGCATTCGGAGACAGCGGCTGGTGGATCTTTGTCTATTCGAGGCCAGCCTGGTCTACGGAGCAAGTTTCAGGTCAGGTTCCAAAGCTACAGAGAAAGCCTGTCTTGACAAACCAAAAATAAATAAATAAATAAAGTTGATTTGGTGGTGGTGGCACACGCCTTTAATCCCAGCACTTGGGAGGCAGAGACAGTAAGATCTCTCTGAGTTAAGAAGCCAGACTGGTTTACAAGAGTGAGTTCTAGGATAGCCAGGGCAGTTACACAGAGAAGCCCTGTCTCAAAACACACACATACACACGTGTGTGTGTGCACATGTGTACACGTGTGTGAGAAAAAGGCTTTGGATCCCGTCCTTGGAGCTGGAGTTATAGGCAATGGTAAGCCACCATTACGGGAGCTGGGAACTAAACTCAGGTCCTCTGGAAGAGCTGAAAGTATTCTTAACTGCTGAGCCCTCTCTCCAGCACTTGTTATTGTTTTGAGATGTAGTCCAGGCTGCCCTCGAACTTTTGGACTTCCTGCTTCAGCTCGTGAGTGCTGAGATTGTACCACCACCTTGAAGCCTGGATTTGAATCTTAATATTTGCTTGATTGGCACTTCAGATGGTGTCTCATGAAGCCCAGTCTCACCTAGAACTTGTGTGTGATCAAAGATAGTCTTGAACTCCCAATTCTCCTATCTGTATTTCCTGAGCGTCAAGCTTTGAATTTGTGGTTCACACATAAAGACATGTGGCAGAATGTAAGAAAAAACATCTCCCTGTATCTGTTGTGTTCTCCGTGATTGGCTAGAGGGGTAAAAGGCAGTTGGGGACTTCTGTTCCTTTTTGCTGATGCAGCCAAACCTCCTGCTTCCAGGGCGCTGCTGATGAGATAAATTCCAGGGTACAGAACCCCACACTTTTCATTATAATGGCTTTCAGGCCCATTAGTGGTAATGATTTGAAATTGCCTGAATTCATGGCTGAAGGGACAGGCTTCTGCTTTGCATTAAGTGTTACTGAACAGGTGCTGGGCTACGCACGGCCCTTAATGCCTGCAGCCTCTGCTAAACCATATTTAAAAGTAAAATAGAAAAAAAAAAATAGTAAAATAGTGAAATTTCTCCCCAGTTTTAACATCCACATAAGTGAGAGAGTTTAAATTTTAGAATTTGTTTATGTTACCCTTGGCTTGAATTCTCCTCTCGTAGTGGAATAAAGAGTGGAGATGAACAGTTGGAAAACTGCAAATTTGTCTATATATGTAGTTTCTCAAAGTTTTGGAAGCCATGTCTTTTTTTTTTTCCACTAAAGCATTCTGGCTGGATGGAAGGGAGGGCTCTGCGCGGGAATGTTTGAAGGAGATGAATTCGTGTCCCGGAGATGGGAGGTAATTACGAGACAAATGAGTCGCACATCCGGTGGGTTCGTGGAGGGTTAAACTAAATATTTCAAGCTGTTATTTGGTCTGTTTACTTATGTTTATATGAGGTTAACAGCTTCCACAACAGCCTTTTGGGCAGTTGTTCCCAGGTGTCTTCTGTTTGGCTGTGGAGCTCATCTGAATTACTTTGTGAGGAATATTTCGAGTAGAGACAGTCAAGGGAAGGCTCCCGCTTCTCACGCCCTTGGGAGAATTTTGTGTGTCCTTCTCACCACAGTGGTGGCGATGCCAAATAGCGGAAATAAGGTCTCACGGACAAAGCAAGATCTCGTGATTGTGTGTGAACACACGTTTATCCGTGGGATGTCTACAGACTTGTAGAAGCTTGTCAACAAGTTGTAGGCAAGGAGAACTGAATTAGTGAAACAGATCTCTTTGACTTTTGAAGGTTAACAACGCTGGCATGTGTGTGGAGGTCAGAGGGCAACATAGGGTACTGGTCCCTGCTTTCCACCCTGTTTAGAGATGGCCTCTTGTTTGTTTGCTTAGCCATGAATAGGTTTATACTTTTCAGCAATATACGTAGGTTACAAAATATACTGTGGAGTATAATAAACTCATTGTTTGAAAACCAAAATGCACATAAGGTGTGCACATACTTAGGAAAATATATACAAAACTCTAGCAATATTTGATTTTTGGTTGGTAAGCATCCAGATTTATGATATTTTGTCTCTGCTTTTACATATACTTTCAACATTTCCTCATAAAACAAAATTTAGTATGTAATAAAAAGTAATCTAAGTGCAATAAAACATAGCATGACAAATTCTTTCTTTAGGAAAGCATTTAAAATTATAGTTCTGGAAACCAGAGACTGTGTGGCCCGCAGTGATCAACTCTTGTTTGAGTGACTCGTTCTGAGGTTTTCTTTGAAAAAAAAAAAAGTTATTCTTGCCTCTCTGTTTGTATGATTTGTGTGTGTTTGCATGTGTGTGTGTGTGAGAGAGAGTCTGTGCGTGTGTTTCTGTGTGTGTTTGTGTGTATGTCTGTGTGTCTCTGTGTATCTGCGTGTCTCTGTGTGTGTATCTGTATCTGTGTATGTCTGTGTGTGTGTTTGTGTGTATGTCTGTGTGTATCTGTGTGTATTTGTGTGTCTCTGTATGTGTGTGTCTGTATCTATGTGTGTCTATGTGTGTATATCTGTGTCTGTGTGTGTATCTGTGTATGTCTGTGTGTGTTTGTGTGTATGTCTGTGTGTCTCTGTGTCTCTGTGTGTGTCTGTGTGTATCTGTGTGTCTCTCTATCTGTGTGTGTCTGTGTTTGTCTCTGTGTGTGTGTTTGTATCTGTGTGTGTTTGTGTGTATGTCTCTGTGTGTTTGTGCATATGTCTGTGTGTGTCTGTGTGTGTGTCTATGTGTTTGTGTGTCTGTGTCTGTATCTCTGTGTGTGTGTCTATGTGTGTATCTGTGTCTGTGTGTATATCTCTCTGTGTGTCTGTGTGATCTGTGTGTGTATGTGTGTGTGTATCTCTGTGTGTCTCTGTGTGTGTCTGTGTGTATATCTCTCTGTGTGTCTGTGTGAACTGTGTGTATGTATGTGTGTGTCTGTGTGTGTGTCTGTGTGATCTGCGTGTGTTTATGTGTGTGTAATGGTTTACTCATTGCACCATCTCCCTATCCCTTGTATCCTTTTCTTAACTCGGCTCTGCTGTTTTCCCACTCATAAAGTAGCAATCGTCACTGAGAAACTGAAGAGACCCGCAGGCTGTGCTGAACTTCGGCTCAGCCAGTTCTGCACCTGCTCTTTTATATTCATGTATTTATTTATTTTCCAGACAAGGTCTCTTGCTTCCCAGACTGGCATTGATTTCCTGTGTAGCCAAGGATAACCCTAAACTTCTGATGTTTCTGCCTTTCCCTCCAGAGTGTCAGGATTACAGGGCTGCAGCAGCATCACTCAGTCTGCAGTGCTGGGGATCGAACCCAGGGCTTCACGCCTGTTAGACAAGCCCTTCACCCACTGACCTGCATTCCCAGCTCTTTTTTGTTTTGTCTTGGAGATAAAGTCTTACTCTGTAGCCAAGACTAATCTCAGATTCCCCGTAATCCTTCTGCCTCTGATTTCCAAATGCTGGGATTACAGGCATGAGACCATACCTGCTTTATAATATATTTCTTAATAAAATTGCTGATGGTCATACACGATGTAATGTACTGTCTACTTTATATTTTCTGGGACAAATACAGGGTTTGTATTCTTAACCTGATTTACAGTCGACCAATAAATGATAGCAGTGTTATCCTCAGATATTTTCCTTGATTGACATGATCTTGCTTCCCAAAAACTAGAGACCTCAGAATTACTCTTACTGGAGGCTGGAAAGATGGCTCAGTGGTTGAGTGAGTACCCACATTAGGGTGCTTACAAGTGCTTGTAATTCCAGGTTTAGGGGATCTCATGCCACTTACCTCCATAGGCACATACACTTACATGGACAAACTCGTACACAGAGAGAAGATGGACACACACACACACAGACACAGACACAGACAGACAGACAGACAGACAGACAGACACACACACGATAGACACACAGAGATACATACACACATACAATTAAAAATAGAGTGGCCCTTGCTACCTCTCCATCCTCCTGCCATATCCAGTTCTCACATCTAGGTCACAAGATCCCATTGTCCTTACCTTCCTCCAGTTCCCTTCGGTGTTTGTTTTTGAGATAGGGTCTCACTATGTAGCCCTGGCTGGCCTGGAACTCCCTCTGTAGGTCAGGCTGGCCTGGAACTCACCTCTGCCCCTGAAGATCTGGAGTTAAAGGTGTGTGCCACTCTACCTGGCTTTATTTTTGCTCGTCACCTGCAATTACAGGCGGGCAGCACCATGATGAACTTATATTTAGCTATTACTAAATGTAGGGGTCACAGCCCAGCGAGGTAGCTGTGGGTGAAGGTGCTTGTTCCAGTCCTGGGTCCCAGATGGGGAAAGGGGACAACTGACTCCCTCAAGCTGTCCTCTGACCTTCACAGTGTGCTGTGGCCCATGCGTGGCCTTCCCCCACACAATAAAAATCAATGCAATGAATATTTTTACAAATGAATAGGGTTCAGAAGCATAGAGATAACCTTAATTTCAGATTTCACTGAGTAAATTTGTTTCTACGTTTTATTTGTTTCTTCTATGTGCGTCAGCACACACAAGCTAGGGTCCTGCTGTGAAGGGCAGAACAACCAGCAGCAGTCCTTGGGTAATCTATTACACATCCAGGGCCCATAAATTCCAAGATTATGGGCGAGCCTGAGGCTGTAACTAAACAGACTTGATGAAGCCTCCCAGCTGACGGGGACATTCAGGTTCAGTCTGACTTAATGACCTAATCTTAGAGAGGAGGAGCCCTGAGTCTAGAAGGTTGTAGTGATTTGCCCTCATTATCATATCGTATATTGCTGCTCATAGCATAGCTATGAGCCTCCCCTCCCGGGCTTTATCCGCCAACATTCATCTTGCTGCCGCCGAGCACTGAAGTATGTAGACAAACATTTTTTCCTTTTTTTTTTTTTTTTTGCTCTCTTGAGACAGGATCTCCCTTTATAACTAATGTTGAATTCACTGTATAGCTCAGGCTGGCCTCAAGGCTGCTGTGACCTGCCGTGCTGGAGTTACGATCTTGGCACACCTTGGTCACTCTAGGCAAGGATTTTGTTGTTCTTATTCTTGTCTTTTTAGATCAACGGAGTCTGTGAATTGCTCAAATTCTTTAGAGCTGCCATTCTCAGTGGTTATTTGCTTTTTGTAGTTTGTCATTTGAGAAGCTTTATGATTAGATCTTTATTCCGGGAGCAACCAGCATTGTTTACCTTCAAAGCCCCTTAGAAACTCTGATTCTTTGTAACAATCTGCAGCCTGCTACATCACAGACGGGCACAGGGTTCCTGCAGGCCGAACCCAGCCTGAGGCTAACTTTTGTGTAATCTCTGTGATGAGAATGACTTTTGCTTTTATTTATTTATATTTTGTGTGCACGTGTGCCACTGTCTGTGTGTGTGCAAGTTAGAGGAATTCTGAGTTGGTTCCAGGCCTTGAGCCCTGATCGTCAGGCTTGGAGGCAGGTGCCTTTACCCACCGAGCCATCTCCAGCCTATATATAGTTTAAAATAAAGTACTGAGCGTGTGGCTCCCTGGTAGGGTATGTGCTTAGCATGCATAAGATCCTGAGTTCAATTCCCAGTACTTGAAAGAAAGAAATTAAAGTAGCATTTTTTTAGCTGGGCAGTGTGGCACACACCTTTAATACTTGGGAGGCAGAAGCAGGCAGATCTCTGTAAATTTGAAGCCAGCCTGGTCTACAGAAAGTTCCAGGACAGCCAGGGCTGGTCACTGAAAAATCCTGTCTTGAAGAACAAACAAGCAAACAAAAGAATAGCATCTTGTAACATATGAAAATTCTATAAAAGTACAATTTTAGAGTCTTTTAGTAAAGTTTTGCCAGGACACAGCCATTTTTTTTCTGTTTTTCTTGGTACAACAGCAAAATCATGATCTCAACAAAACTTGAATAGCCTGTCTTGTCCTGTTAAGAAAAAGCTTATTCGTTTCTGTGTTGTAGTAAAATAATTACACTCCCCTCCCTCCCAGGCTTGTGAGATGTGTAGATAGATAGGCATCTGATTAGAACCAGGAATTTATTTATTTATTTATTTATTTATTTATTTATTTATTTATATTTTTCAGGATTTTAATATCTTTGAAGACTAAACCAAAGCTAAGTTGCAAACAACCCCAAAATGGTATTTTTCCTCCTCCTCCTCTTCCTCCTCTTCCTCCTCTTCCTTCTCTTCCTCCTCCTCCTCCTCTTCTTCTTCTCTCTCTTCCTCAATACTGTATTTAATGTGCACACAGCGCTTTCCACCAAAAACTGCAAATCACAAGCGATGGTAGACACAGAAGCTTCCCCCGGCCTGCCAGCAGAAGGCACGTGTTGGTATAATGGGCTGCTGAGACATCTCAGGACAGACTCCCTGGGACTTGTATGCAGAAGGGGGTTGTTCTTCCCCACTCCCACCCCCATAACTGAGTTTCCAGCTTCTTAGAGTCTTTTCCATGGTTTTAAAAGCTTAGTGTTTTTGAGTCTGGGCTGATAATGAAACAGCCAAGGAACAACTTGTGTTATTTAAAGAGAGTTGAGTTTTTAAGACGTAATGTAATGACTTTCCTTTCAACCCCAATAAAATATGTTAACAGTTCATAGGAAAGAAACACAGAACAATAGAATATGGGAATAAGTGCATGGAAATGTCTCTGCTCACTGCAGGTTCAGTAAGTACAGTTCGAAACAGCAGCAAACGCCATGTTTTCCTTTCATGAAATCACAAGGAAGCAAACAGTACATTTTCTGATGATGTCATCACTCTATAGTAACTGAGTTTCTTCCCTGAGACAAAGTTTATTATTTCACTCAAAGGACATCTTCTGCAGGTCTTTCTTTCTTTCTTTCTTTCTTTCTTTCTTTCTTTCTTTCTTTCTTTCTTTCTTTCTTTCTTTCTTTCTTTCTTTCCTTCCTTCCTTCCTTCCTTCCTTCCTTCCTTCCTTCCTTCCTTCTTTCTTTCTTTCCTTCCTTCCTTCTTCCCTTCCTTTTCTCCCTCCTTCCCTCCCTCCCTCCTTCCCTCCCTCCCCCTCCCTCCCTC